>NC_136726.1:23259885-23332385 GCF_936440315.1 Barbus barbus
CGCTGGCGTGTCAGCGAGAAACACCGCTTTGATGTCGGATGTTTGTTTGCTGTGTGTCCTTCAGTGAACTTGGGAAAACCTCTTTTCAGAGTCGATGAGCGCTTTATCCACACGACTGTCAACGTCTATAACGCTGTTTAGAAACAGACAGTATACGCTGAAGTAAACATCAGTTTGAGTGGCATCTTGTGACGAGATCTTTAAATAATTCCAACATGGGATCAAAAGAAGCTATTTAAATACATATTAACAAATTTATATTTATAATATATTTATATATGAATATTTATTAAAAAAATATTTATACAGTACATAGATATATTTAGATAAATTTATATTACAAAAAAAAAAATTTTGTTTTTAATTATACCGTTTAATTATAAATGTATTATAATGAAAATATAAATACATAAAAATTATATATATACATACACACACACAAGCACATTTGTAGAATGTATAAAATAGGCTAATAATTATTATTATATTATAAAAGAAAAAAAAACTTGTGATTGTGATATTTTAGAAAATAAGATTGGATTTTACTGCAATTAAAAAACATGGTAAAGTCATTTTAATGCACATATTTTTATTTAAGTGTTTAAGTTATATTGAAGTGTTTTATTTTGACTTTTTATTTTAAATATTCTACTTTAAGAATGACTTTTGTGGAATTTTTGATTTTTCCAATATAAAAAAAAAACAGGGTAAAGTCACTGTAATGCAAATATTTAAACTTTCTTTTTTATTTTAACCTTTTTTAGTAAATTATTATTTCGACTTTTTATTTTTAAAATACATTTAGAATTTTGTTTATGATTTAATCAATTATTAGCTTTTCACAAACTCAGGAAACCCTGGTCTAAATGTCTGTCTTCGTAAATTACAAAAAATATATCATATATACTGTATAAGGGCATCATTCAATATTCATTATATCATTTTCAAAATATGATCATTTCAAATTATGCGTATGTATACAAAACTATTATATGTAAAATGATGTGTGTATTTTAAAATATAGCACAAACAGGCTGAAGCTGCTGCATTGTGACGCATTGCGACATTAATTGCTTCCAGTGTGACTGAACAGAATTTTAATGCTATTTTTCAAATATTATTAATTTCACTGGGTGTAACACAGTTGCACCTGTAAGGGATATAGTGTTATTATTTCTGCGCTCGGATCTGGGGGCTTTGTTGGTTCGGGCGATCTCTAATGTCACATTCTCTCTGCGAGCGGCCGCCGCTTCTGGGAACCAGAGTCAATTACCAACAAATAATTACAGAAACATTTGAGTGGCTCGTCAGATGCGGGGAAGGTTCGTCAAGGTTAAGATTTCTCATAAAACAATTTCATGCTGCTTTAAAGTTGCCTAAAGTTAAAGTCAACATAAATCAAATCCACCACATTTACTTTAATACACGCTCTTGGTGTTATTTGGGAAACATTAATCAGTGAAAGTGATTCTAGATGAGTGCTTCCCTTTTTATCAGCTTTAAAATAGCAGTTTATTTATTTATTTTATTTTAATGTATAAAATAATGACAACATTTAATCTCTTAAAATAAGTGTTTTATTTTTTACTTTTTTTTTTAAATTGTAATTTGACATTTTTTTTATTTAATGAATAAGCTTTTCACAAACTCAGGAAACCCTGCTCTGAAGTCTCCGTAAATCTTTCATCAATCCACTTTTCGCTCAACAATCCAATCCTGACACATAAATTGAATGATGAAAGTAAAGCCGGTTTTGAATGTCACGTCATGCTGACTTTAAACAGGTTCTGGTTTGAGTCTCACCATCCACGCCGTCACAAAATCACCCATCCACGTTCCTACAGCAGCCATCTTCATCAAGCTCTCGTTCCTGATGCCCATGTACTCCGTCACCATGTGAGGCCTGTAGAGACAGTTTTCAACATTTACCATGGTAATACCACATTTGTTTTTTAATTTTCCATGGTAATACCATGCCTTTTGGACATGTATCTTTAAAATACCATGTTTTTGAACATGTCCCACTGCAATTTAATGTTTTTTTAACTCTTACCACCGTAATATCAAGTTTTTTGATAATTTCCCATGTTTTTGGACATGCATCAGTACTACTTTGCTTTTATGAACATTTCCCATGTTAATGCCATGTTTTTGGGCATGCACCATTGTAATACAGGTACATCTCAAAAAATTTGAATATCATGAAAAAGGTCAATATTGTTTGTATATATTATATAGATTCATTACACATAGAGTGAAATATTTCAAGCCTTTATTTCTTGAAATAAAATTATGAAAATAATTATGGCTTACAGATAATGAAAACCCAAAATTCAGTGTCTCAGAAAATTAGAATATTACATAAGATCAATAAAAAACAGAAACAGATATTTTAAACAGAAATGTCAGGCTTCTGAAAAGTATGTTCATTTCTATGCACTCAATACTTGGTTGGGCCTCCTTTTGCATGAATCACTGCATCAATGCGGCGTGGCATGGAGGTGATCAGCCTGTGGCACTGCTCAGGTGTAATGGAAGCCCAGGTTGCTTTGATAGCCGCCTTCAGGTCATCTGCATTGTTGGGTCTGGTGTCTCTCATCTTCCTCTTGACAATACCTCATAGATTCTCTATGGGGTTCAGGTCAGGTGAGTTTGCTGGCCAATCAAGCACAGTAACACCATGGCCATTGAACCAGCTTTTGGTACCTTTGGCAGTGTGGGCAGGTGCCAAGTCCTGCTGGAAACTGAAATCAGCATCTCCATAAAGCTTGACAGCAGAAGGAAGCATGAAGTGCTCTAAAATCTCCTGGTAGATGGCTGCGTTGACTGTGGACTTCAGAAAACACAGTGGACCAACACCAGCAGATGACATGGCAGCCCAAATCATCTCTGACTGTGGAAACTTCACACTGGACTTCAAGCAACATGGATTCTGTGCCTCTCCACTCTTCCTCCAGACTCTGAAATGCTAAAATTTACTTTCATCTGAAAAGAGGACTTTGGAGCACTGAGCAACAGTCCAGTTCTTTTTCTCCACAGCCCAGGTAAGATGCTTCTGACGTTGTCTCTGGTTCAGAAGTGGCTTGGTAGCTCTTTTCCTGAAGACGTCTGAGCGTGGAGACTCTTGATGCACTGACTCCAGCTTCAGTCCACTCCTTGTGAAGCTCTCCCAAGTGTTTGAATCAGCTTTGCTTGACAGTATTCTCAAGCTTGCGGTCATCCCTGTTGCTTGTGCACCTTTTCCTACCCAAATTCTTCCTTCCAGTCAACTTTGCATTTAATATGCTTTGATACAGCACTCTGTGAACAGCCACAGCTTTCAGTAATGACCCTCTGTGACTTACCCTCTTTGTGGAGGGCGTCAATGTTCGTCTTCTGGATCATTGCCAAGTCAGCAGTCTTCTCCATTATTGTGGTTTCAAAGAACAAGAGATACCCTGAATTTATACTGTAGAGATGGTCATTAATTGAAACAACTGTAACTATTCTAATATTTTGAGATACTGATTTTTGACTTTCATGAGCTGTAAGCTCTAATCATCAAAATTAAAACAAAAAACTTTTGAAATGTTTTACATGTAATGAATCTAAAATATATGAAAGTTGCACTTTTTGAAATAAGTTACAAGAAAAAATTAACTTTTTCGCGATATTCAAATTTTTTGAGATGTACCATGTTTTTGAAGAGTTACCATGGTAAAACCATGTTTTTTTGCCCATTTCCCATGTTAAGAGACACTGTGATCTGGTCAGTCTGATGTTTTGTGTCACAGCTGATCACGAGGTGTAACTGCTTCAGCTGCATCTTCTCCAGAAGCTTTTACCTGACCTGACATCTGCTGGATGGAGTGTTTCAATCAGGACATGCTAACATCATCAGCAACACTTCAGAGGTCTTTATAATACATTCAGGGGATGACTGGCTTCCAGAAAATGATCCAACACAAATAAAAACACAGCCAAGCGTTCACACGTTGTGACAGCGAGCGAATGTAATCTCTTTACGCAGCTTTTATGCCGTCAGAAGTGTTTACAGGCCTTGAACAGGTACAAACTCGTTAATCTGCTTATGCACGTCGCTTTGTGGATTACAGACGGCGGGAAACGCAGAACAAGGCCAATTTTATTGCACACAAATGTCAGAATGTCAGGTTCTTTGGTCTTGGTGTTAGGGATAATAACACCATTATCCTGTAAATGAGCTTTCATCCTCATTAGCACGTCCAATCAACGCAAATCTGTAAACCAAAGAACGCTTGACCCACATGACGCGCGTGAGATTGAATCTGTATTCCATTCGTTAAGGCCCATCGTTAGAGCGCATGTCCAAAGAGCGACTTATCACCTTCCCCTTGCACCGATAAAGCCGCTTTGATTAGAAGGAAGATTTATTGGTGCATTAAGTCAGTTTCAAACACCCCGCGGTTGTGGAAGGCGGCCAGCCGCTGGGAGTCGTTCACCAAGGGCACAGAGCTAATCGATAATACGGGACCCATCCGATGCAGTCCAGCGCCTCAGACGCTCACGGCTGTGTTAGTATGTAACGCAGCGGCCGGTGTAGGCTGGTGCTGTCTTACAGTATTACACGCCGAGCCAAAGTGAGCTCTCTCTCTCACACACACTCACACGCACACACACACACACACACACTCACTCTCTCACTCGCTCTCTGATTAGTGTCTCAGCTCTTCATTTATTCAACATGGCTGTAATTTTAATGCAGTACTGCTGGGTGACCTAATGAAGAGAAACTAAGTCACATCAGCAGCACAAATGACACACACATCATACCAAGCTTTTTGGAAACATGCAATTTTTAACATGTACCATGGTATTACAATGTTTTTGGACATGTTCTATGGTCACGTCTTTTCCCCCCTTTTCCCATGGTTTCTCATGGTTATAGCATGTTTTTGCATTTATTTTTTACATTTACCGTGGTGTTTTGGACACACACCACAGTATTACAATGTATTTTGAACATATACCATGTAAATATCATTTCAAACATTTACCATGTACTAGCATGTTTTAGTTTTTTTTTTATTTGATGGATTTTTTCATATTTACCATGATAATACCACAGTTTTGAAAATGTATTCTGGTATTACCATGTTTTATACCATGTCAATATCAAGTTTTCTTAATTAATGCAATTTTTTATATTTACCACAATAATACCACAGTTTTAAACATTTACTCAAACATGTCCCATTGTAACGTTTTTGCAAGATTTCCCATGTTTTTGGACATATACCACTGAAATATCATGCTTTTCAAATATTTACCATGGTAATAGTATGTTTTTGAACATTTTCCATGCTAACACCATGTTTTTGGACATGCACAATAGTATTACAATGGTTTGTTTTGGACATATATGATTGAAATTCCATGTTTTTTGAAGATTTACCATGGAAATACAATGTTTTTAAATGTTTCCCATGGCTAACACCATGTATTTGCACAATAGCATTGCAATGTTTTCAGACACATACAATTGAAATACCTCATTTTTCAAATATTTACCATGGTAATACCATGTTTTACAAACATTTACCATAGTAATACCATGTTTTAAAACATTTTCCATGGTAATGCATGTTTTCGAACATTTCCCATGATAATACTATGACTTTGGACATTACAATTTATTTATTTGCTTATTTATTTATTATTGTTTTTGGACATGTACCATTGAAATACACCCCCCCCCCCCCCCCCCCCCCCCGATAATACCATGTTTTTTGAACATAAAATGTATTTTTCCCAGATCACTGTAAGGAGATTGATTATTAATTGAAAGGAAGAGTTCAACAGCTTGCTCGTACACATGTGGTTTAACCGAACGATTCCCCAGAGTCTCTTCTGTTAATTATAGTTCTACAGCAGCCTGGTTCATGAAAAATGAAACGCGCTGCTAAAAAAATGAGGTCACATATGCTGCACGAGTTGATTTGAATCAACAAAACCAGCCGTCACTGCTGGAAGCGAGCGGGCCTGATGAGGGAGGAACATCAGGTGAGCAGGCCCTCGTTCCTGGAAGTCAGAGAGGCCCGTGACAGGATTACTGATGTGTCTGGATGTGTCGGTATTCCCGGGATGAGTGTGTCAGCCGTGAGAATTAATATGAATGATGCTCCCGAGCGGCTGCTAATGAGTCCAGTCATGATTTGACGAATTTAAACTCCAGTGGCTGCTTAAATTTTCAATGTGCCTTTGGTGTGTTTTCAGGGCCGCAGACGGAATCGGTCTGATTCGGCCGCTGGCCGACTCCCAGAGATGTTTGTGACTTTCTCACCGGCTCCTGAGGCACGACTGAATTTTAATTAGACATGTCTCAGGAACCACAAATCTGAAATCCACCCTAAAACGCTTTCTTGAGCCTCACTGGCACCTTACAGGACAGAATTACGATCAGGCCGAGTGATGGCCATCACATTCTCTACAAGAACCCATCTAGAACTCTTAAAGTCAGGATGAAATGTAAATTCACCCCATTTACTTTCTTAACACGCTATTAGGCTCATTGTAAATTATTCACCAATGCATATGTCTCAGTTTTGTCTTTTTTTTTATCAGATTCATTGTTATTTTAGAATCTATAATATAATACTGTTATAGGTTTTGTTATATTTTTTTTATAGTGATTTTCATGTGTTTTTGTTATATTTTGAGTTTTTTAAATATCGTATTTATTAATTTTTGTTTATCGTTCACTTTAGTTTATATAATTGTATTTATTTTAGTACATCAAGTTATATTAAATGAATATGAGAAATGCAGTTTTTATTCGTTTTTGTATGTCTTGTATATGCATATGTTTATTTTGTTTATTAAGGTACTTTAGCATCAAGATTAGGGCTGTCAAGCAATTACAATTTTTTATCTAATTAATTTCATGCTGTGATGATTAATTAATTGCAAATTAATCACACATCAATTATGGCAGAGAAATAACCCACAAAAGATGTTTGTCATTATTATTATTAGAAGAGAAAAGCATTGAACAGACATCACAAAAAGTAGCTTAAATATTTTAATTAAACATAGCATAAATAATGATAATAAGTAGATATTAAGTTAAATGATACTATATATAGATGGATGGATGGATTTAGAATGTTCTTTTTCTCTGAGAATTATTTCACTAAAAGCACATCTTCTAGAAAAATCTTTAGTCTTTTAATCTTAGAATGCTTAAAATGAAATGAAAATGGACTATATTTCTGTTACCATGTCTGAACAGATTAATCCCTCTTTATTTTTCAACCACCGTGTAAATTCCCCATAAATCAGTTTCAGCCCCACCCTACATTTATTATCATTATTGAATATCCTGTTTTACTCTGAAATGCTTCACATTGTGACAGTCAAACTGCTTGCCGACATCTGAAATGAACAAATGCAAATCAATAAACGTGTAAATGTCAGCGCTGTTATTTGCTCTCATTTAGGCCAGTTTCCGTTTGCAATCTTAAAGCAGAACTGCAGCCATGGAGAGAGCCAGAAACAGAATAAAACAAGCTGATTAATAAGAGGAATTAGTAAATGTTCCTCACACACAAATGAGAATGTAAATTATGCAGATTCTGCGGCTCTCCTGAGGGAAACGCATCCTGGACTAAAGGCACTTTTGCCAAAGTTTAGACATCGAGTGTTAGATTAGACAGCTACTAGTGCAGAAACCGCTTGATTTATGGCACCAGCAACTTGTAAAGCAGCACTTAACATGATCATCATGTTGAGCGGTTGGTCTGGCTGCTGCACACACACACTTAAACGGCGTGTCACTTCCTGATATACGATTCGGCCTATACGTGCATCTGTTAATCCCAGGGGAGTTTCACAGTTGTCATGGTAACAACAGAAGCGGTTTGTCTCCAGCTGGGTTGACCTGTGAGAGATGCCTAGCCCCGCCCACTACAGCCCAGGCCCCACCCCCTGGCCTACATAGTCAAACTGCTTTTCTTCCCCGAACTGATTCTCTGGTTCACGGCTTCAAATTCACAAAAAACTTGACCCAGTTAAAAGGGTTTTGTTTACCCTAAAAATAAATTCTGTCATTTACTCACCCATTGAATGCCAATGAGTTTTTTGAACATACACCATGGTATTATCATGTTTTTGGACATTTACTATAGTATTATGAAGTTTTTTGGACATGCACCATTGAAATACCATGATTTATAAACATGTCATAATCATGTTTTTGGGACATGTCCCATACTGCTATCATGTTTTTTGAACGTTTCTAATCTCAATATCATGTTTTTGGACATTCACCATATTTGTGATGTTTACATGTACCATTAGAATGTTTTTTGAACATTTCCCATGTTCATACCATGTTTTTGAACGTTCACCATAGTTTTATGATGTTTTTAGACCTGTATCATTGAAATACCATGTTTTTTAAACATCTACCATGGTATTACCATGCTTTTGGACATGTCCCATGCTAATATATATATTTTGAACATTTCCAATGTCAATACCATGTTATTGGAGTTTTATCTCTCTCTTTTTTTTTTTACATACACCATTTAATCGCTATGTTTTTTGAACATTAGAAATACCATATTTTTCATATTTCACCATATTTAAGAGTATTACGCTATTTTTGGACACATACCATTGAAATACCAAGTTTTTTTGGACATGTCCCATGGTAATACCATGTTCTTGTACATGCACTATAGTATTAAGATGTTTGTAGAACATTTACCATTGTGATAGCATGTTTTTTTGAACGTTTACCATGATGATACCATGTTTTTCATATTACGCAGTTTTTTTGTTTGTTTGTTTTTTCGATGTACCATTGTCCTGGCCAAATTCCCTCTACTGGCCCTTGTCAATCATGGCCTCCTAATAATCCCCATACACTTGATTGGCTCAATGACTCTCTCTCGTCTCCACCTGTAGCTGGTGTGTGGTGAGCGCACTGGTGCCGTTGTGCTGTGGCTGCCGTCGCATCATCCAAGTGGATGCTGCACACTGGTGGTGGTTGAGGAGAGACCCCCCCCCACACGATTGTAAAGCGCTTTGGGTGTACGACAATACACAATAAAGTGCTATATAAATGCATCATTCATTTATTTATTGAATTTTTTTTTTTTTTTAAATATGTACCATAGTATTACCATGTTTTATTAGACATGTACTGTGGCATATGGATATGTAATTCATTCAGTACAATGTTACATATTAATTATGCATTGTTTAATCTGTTTAATAAAATCTGTCATAATTTTTGTTGTGGAGCACAACGACCAGTGAATCTCCAGAAAAGACAAAACCTGTGAACTACTCCTTTAGATCAAATCACACATTTATCAATATTAAATAATGTGTCATGTGTCATTCTGACATATTAATATAACTCAAATCTACATGCATATGAAAAGCCGTTACCTAGACACTCATTTTTGATTTATCATAATTATCTGGGAGCGCGACTGATTTATTAGGTTTGGTCTGAAACACAGGATATTGATTAAAATGAAATTTAATGTTCTTCTGCTGGTGAAATAAAACAGATGAGCTCCATCCTGTCCTCTAACCTGCGCTTCAAATTGTGAAGGTCAAAGGTCGCGGTCATTGGATCTGGGAGCCTATGACCTTCAAATATCTGCCTCAAAATGAGATATTCTGTGTGCTGTGGGTCTACTGGGCAGATATTGATTATGTGGTGAGGTGTCAGCGCCGCCGGCTCACAAACATCACCTTCAGGACCTCAACATTTATCTAGGGAGCCAGACAGGATGTGTGTGCGCGTTTTCAATTACACGCGACTACAGCTCCGTTACAGCCCAGTTAGTCCGTCTACAAGTGCTGGATTGAAACGGAAACAGAAGAAATAAGAGATTCACTTTTATACGCCACAGAAGACGTCCACCTTATCTTATTTTGCAACGCGGAAGTAATAATTTTGGTTCTTTAGCCGCTGTAGGAGAAATAACAAAGTGAAGTAAAGGATAAAACTCTTTGCGCTGTGAAATTGATAATAAATTGAAATAATATGATAATAAATACCAATTTTGAAAATAAAACAATAACAGGCTGTATTTTTACAAGTACACGCTCAAATAAATACATTTTAAAAATCCCCTCATGTTCTGTCCATATCCCAGTTTCTCCAATGTTTATGCCCATATATGGTTTTTCCTGTTCCTGTGCCCATTAAGTTTGATTTGATTCCAGCTGTGTCCCATTGATTTCCTCGTTTCATTCTGATTATTTAAGCCCTGTGGTTTTCTGTGTCCAGTGTCTGGTATTGTTTGTCTTGCCTGTGCTACACATGTGTCTCCTGACTTCCCTGTGTGTTCCTTTGGATGAATAAAGACTGTTATAATTGTGAAACTCCTAAGTCTCCACGTCTCCTCGCTCCAGCACAGTAGGCACGCGTGACAGAATACTGGACCAAGACAGAAAAGTAAGCGGCGCCTCCTTTTCCCGGTTTTGTTTCCGATTTTTGTTTTCCCTTTTCTCCCCTGCAGCTATGGAAACAGCGCTCGCTTTTCTACCCTAGCCCGGCTGTTTCTCCCTTTTGATGAGTTCGCCTGAGAATTCTGCGGGCTCGCCGCAAGGACAGCGTTGGACAACACCATGCTGAATTCCTTGTTCTGGATCGGGGCCAATTACCATCGCCCCGTCGACCTCCCAGACACCACTGGACTGAGCTGGAGGGAAGGGATCCTCCGGTGTCTGGAGAGCGTCCGGCCCTGATCCAGAACCAGCCCGCTGTCCAGCCTGTCAACTGTTCCCCAGTTTTATTTATGAATATACTGTATATTACACATATAAAGCATAAGATATATATGCAATATAAGTAATATATGATGAAAATGGAATACATAATATTATGTATTAATGCATACATATCTTGTGCTTTATATATAAAGCACAATAGATGCATAAATACATCATCTATAGTATAAATAAAATAATGAAGAACACAAGATCCAGGGGGCGAGGTTGGATCCAGATCCAACTCCTCCTACCTCAGATATACCTAAACCCACCCATCTCCACCCCCTAGCTGTGGATCCAACCACGCCCCCTGGATCTTTGTTCTGCAGTGAGGGGCTACTGGTAAAACTGGGATGACTGTTGCTGTAATGCATTGTGGGACTGTCTGCAGTGCTGCTTTGGAAATGAGAGTGAGTGTGTATCTGAGAGCAGCTGTGTCGATCAGACTGGTGCCACGTTGGCTCCTAATTGGCCGTGAGTAATGCGATCTGCATGCGCGCTGCACTCTTAATTAAATAACGCTGCTTAATTAGTGCATGATGTATGCCTGGAACAGACGCCTCGAGCACTGACGAGTTAAAGCGGCTGACTCCGCCCCCTCTCACAGCCCCGCCCACATCACACACTGAGCTGAGGATGAAGATCATTATCATCATCAGTGTGTAGGGCTCTAGATGCAGTAATGATGTGATTAATGATGCCTTAATGATTTGATAAAGGCGAACATGATGTCATAAAGGAGCGATGATGTCATTTATAAAAATGATGTTTCATTCGCTATGAAATCTGTCCAACGTTTTTATAACCTGCAGAGAGAGAATGTTTATGATGTTCATTTCAATCATAAGTGCATTGAGCGGCCGCCAGAGAGCTGTTCAGTGTGTGTGTGTGTGTGTGTGTGTGTGAAGGGGGAGGAAGCAGAACTGGTTGTTAGGAGTGTGTGATGTGGGGGTTTGAGCGGGTGTTATTGTGTGTGTGTGTGTGTGTGTCACAGAGAATAAAAGAATATCAATGAGAAAGATGAGAGGCAACAGATGCTGAGAGAGATTTTCTGTGTTTATGCATATATTTATACACACACACAAACACACATACACACAAAAGTATGACATAGAGATGCATTAATAAATCATCTACAATAAGTATATGTATTTATAGTATATAAAGTATATATGTATTTTTTTGCATAAATATTTAAAGGATTAGTTCACTTTTAAAAAAACTTTTGCTGATAATTTACTCACCCCCATGTCATCCAAGATGTCCATGTCTTTCTTTCTTCAGTCGAAAAGAAATTAAGGTTTTTGAAGAAAACATTTCTCCATATAATGGACTTCATTGGGACCCAAACGGTTCAAGGTCCAAATGACAGTTTCAGTGCAGCTTCAAAGGGCTTTAAACGATACCAGACGATGAATAAGGGTCTTATCTAGCGAAACGATCGGTCATTTCAAAAATAAATAAAAAAGTTTAAGTTTTATAAGCACAAATGCTGGCCTTGCTCTGTTCTGTGATGCGCGTTCATGACGTCACGTAATACGCAATGACGTGGAAAAGGTCACGGTTGAGGTAGGCGGAAGTACCGAGTCAGTAGGCTCTTTAATATTAAAACACCCCGGATACGCACACGAAATGGGCATTTTAAACGATAAACTGACACAAAGACATTTGAATATGTGTATATGGTCCTCCTTCCGCACATTTGTAAACACTGACTCGGTACTCGGTACATCACAGAACAGAGCAAGGCCAGCATTTGTGCTTATAAAACTTAAACTTTTTTATTTATTTTTGAAATGACCAATCGTTTCGCTAGATAACACCCTTATTCATCGTCTGGTATCGTTTAAAGCCCTTTGAAGCTGCACTGAAACTGTCATTTGGACCTTGAACCGTTTGGGTCCCATTGAAGTCCATTATATGGAGAAATGTTTTCATCAAAAACCTTAATTTCTTTTCGACTGAAGAAAGAAAGACATGGACATCTTGGATGACATGGGGGTGAGTAAATTATCAGCAAAAGTGTTTTTAAAAGTGAACTAATCCTTTAAGTAAAGTTACATGTATAATTTTCATAAGCTTACACACACATGAATGCACAAGCTAAAGATACATAAATTAATAAATAACATAATAAAAATGAATGTTTCACCAGTATTGAAAAAAACTATATATTGTTTACAGTTTATGTCATATTTCACCCCAAATAAAAGAGAAAATATATTATATTTAGCACAAGTACAATCAAGCCTATTTCAGGACCATTAAGATGCAGTCTCACCTCCAAATCTCATTACCATAATGTGAAAAATGAAAAAGTAATCAACTTTACATTTCATTTATACTTTATTAAAAAATAAAGCCGAATAACAATATGCATGTGGTAGCATTTGTTGTACTGATCAAAATTTCTGCTGATTTGCGAGAAAAAAGAATGACAGACAGAATGATTTTCACTACAGTACTACAAAGATGAGAATATAAAAACAACGACAAAACAATGGGTAGAAATGTCAGGAAAAAATCACAATGAAAACAAAAAAGTTCCTAAGTTCCTTGTTCCTAAAATAGGCTTCAATATCATTTTTTATTTATTTATTTTGATTTGGGATGAAATATAACATTTCAACACGAACATACACAATAATCAAGAAACACAAGCTGTATGTGTGTCAAACAACATGTTAATATTCACCACTGTTATTAAAAACAGAATTTCACTAAACCAAGATCACAATAACTGTAGTAACGGCAGCAGTTACCATGGTAAAGCACAGAAGGACAGATGCTGTACGTAAACGTCTCAAGACACTACAGATCTTTTTCAGAGGTTTATTCTGAGAGTAAATCAGAGAGTGACAGTGAGAACATAATGACACGAGCATCAAATCTTACAAGCACTGTATGTGCGTCAGGCTCATGAGAGGCAGCTCGCCTCTCCTCACAGGTGTAAACAATCATCTCTCATGACAGAGCTGAAAACGGCAGACACAGCTCACATGCTGTCAGAGAGACAGAAGCAGAGAGACACCAACTCACTCAAGTGCTGTACAACAGCGCCACCTAGCCACAAACATCATTAACCCTACAAATACACACATGATCAAACTTTGCTAATGTACTCAATCTCTTCGTCTTCTGTTGCATTGATAGTTTAGAGTTTTTTATCCAGTCAATGCTCTTTTTACTGTGGCCAAAAGAGCTCAACGCGCTGCAACTTCAGAAAACACATGCAAATAGAAAAAACACCTGCAAATTAAGAAAACAACTTCATCAATTTGACAACACACTCGCAGCAAATGCTCACAACACAACCAAACAAAGAAACGCACTGCAAATACTCAACGCGTTTCTTTGTTTGGTTGTGTTGTGAGCATTTGCTGCGAGTGTGTTGTTCTTAATTTGCAGGTGTTTTTTCTATTTGCAGCACGTTGAGCTCTCTCGGCCACCGTATCTTTTAGTGTAATTGTACAAACGCCCAGCTTCAGCTTCTCGTGTCTTTTTGCTGTTAAATCTCTAATGATTTTTCTCAAGTAAACGTCAAAATAACTGTATTGATATTTCCAGATGAACACTTACTGGACTGAAGCAGCTCAGCTTTACTTGATTCTCCATCAATCATTTTCAAATCTGATCATCAGGATCTTTTGAGTAGCGTTTGTTTCCAGAAGCTTTACTTTCTCTGTTCCTCAGCGGAGGAATGATCTTCACAAGCCTCCACAACATCTCACATCTTCTGAGGAGCGTTTATTTCTTCATCTCTCAATCAGCATTGCATTGCATTATATGTTTGGATCGTTTCAATCTCATTTTACTGAGATATAGAGACCACTGACATTAAGATCATTTTATGTCAGTATCTGCTGTACTGTTATAAAGATCTCATTGAAGCCTCAGATTTTAATCTTACTTTCTGACCATAAATATCATTATCTGCACCATGTATGTATATACACACACATAGTATTATTATTATAATTTTTAATTATAATTTATACAAAAAGACAATAAATAAATAGGTTTTCATATTTACCAAAGCTAAATTTGACTTAGCTTTAATATACAATATTTTTAATAATTTAAAATAAAAATAATTATATAAATAGTATACAGTATATACATTCATATACATATACGTACAGATACAAACAATATCTACACATATTGTAAGTGAGTATTAGTTGAGTCTCAGAAGTACTTGTATGACACTCAAATGTTCCAAAAGAGTAATTTATGAAGTTCTGTTCTAGTTATAATGCTGCCTCAGGAAACAGCTGCCTATGTAGGTAGTAGACAGCAAGGCAGCTCACTAGGTTTTGGAAGAGAGAGCATCTGTTTAGACATTTAGTGTCTGTTCTGTGAAGGTTGGCAGATTTAGCATTCTGCTCATGAAAACCCAGATTATGCAGTTTTGGATGAAATCTTTTATGATCTGGATAGAAGATATTGCTAAAAGTTGCTCGGAGACTTTTCAAGTCACTCAGTCATAATTGCACCAGCGATGGAAAATTCTGAGAATAATGCCCATCTGCACTCTTCATATCTTTGTTCATCAAAGTTCTGATGATTTAATAAATCAACAAAGGTTTCTCGCACTCACAAATGTATCAAACTAGTCTTTGATCAGTCACAAACATTCATTCTGATGGTGCTTTTATGGCCAGGAACAATCGGCAGGACTGACCGCGTTTAACCTTGAGAAGACGTATGGCGACACGATCGCTCAACATTCAATCTCACTGAAAAATGGTACAGCCATTCTCCAAACAGTGCAGTGTAATGTGAAAGCATCGGCTGTGTGCAGAGCTCAACATTAGCTGGCGAAATGAACCGAAAGTGAGGCATCCATCTTATCGCGTGAAATTGAAGCGGTGCCACGTTTTCAAACGGCCCACGGTTGACTGTACGCACATGAGCTGATCTGAGATCATACGTCCTCTGATAATGTAAAGCAGACTGAAGATGCTGATTCTCAGGTCAGAGCTTAAATGCACTTATAGGATTCATGCACGGCTGGTCAAATCAATTCCTCAGTAGAGAATAGAGAGCCATTCTTGTGCAGAATTGCAGTGCAATGACATTTTTGAGTAAAATCATACAAAAATAATAAATATCTTTCTGTTGCACACAACAAAACAATCAATGTAGTCTGATTCAGTAATGATTCTGTAAGATGGTTCTTTTGGATTAATCTATTTCAAAAAGTCCCTACAGTTAATATGTAGCTTGTTTTACAAATAAATACATCTCATGAGCTGGTTCGTTTAACTGAGTCGCTCAAAAAGCATCATGATTCAGCCCCAAACACACTCAAAGATTTGAACCACCAGTCATCATTTGAATCAATCAGCGGTCCTGGACTCATTTACTATCATTGTAATAGTTACGACCAATTACTGGGACTTTCTAAAAAGAATACAATAATCATTAATGGAATTAAAGAGCCAGAAATCGTTAAACTCCTTACAGCGGCCGTCCTTAATGAGAAAAAGCTGGGAGGAGGGAATGAAGGATCATTTTTCTAATTAAACACGAGATATCTCTTACCCCATCCGTCCGCTCATGAGTAGAATGAGGTTATAGATGTGAGAAAAGATGAAGAGCGAGAGGATCGTGCTGAAAAACATGGTCATCCAAGAGCCGTGGTCCTCACGAAACATCTTCAGACGCAGGAGACGACCTGAGACACCAAAAAGAAACCACATTTAACATTTAAACAAATAAGAGTAGTGCATGTGTTGCGATGCTTGACACATAACCAGATCATGATGATGTGTCTGTGATAAAAGACACTTATACCACTACATTTGAATATTACTTATATATTATGTTTTTATACAATTTTGAATGAGCTTTTATTTCTATAATTTCAGTTTTTATTTTTAGAAATTGTTATGCACTTTTAGAATTTGTATTAGTTTTTGTTCCTTTAAAATATTACTATTTGAGCTGAATTTATTTTTATTTTAGCTTTAGTTTTAGTTAATTTTTTTTAAGTTAGTGCTTCAACCATGGCAACATTTCTTTCTTTTTTTTAAATTATATTTTTATAACCTTTTTTAAAAAACAATCATACATTGCCCAAAACATTGTAAAAGCAGGAAAAATTCATAACAACAGCATCATGTAATGACAACACAAAATAAATACATAAACACAGAAAAAAAAAAAAAAAACTTACGCTACATTTTTTTTAAGGTAAGTGGTTGCAAACAATTAATTTAATTTTAATTTTTTTTAAAGTTAGTCAATTAAATGTGTTTATTTAAATAAATTAAAATGAACTGATTGCAACCACTTACCTTAAAAAATTTAGTAAATTCAATTAATATTTTTTTTCAGTGTAGTACGGGCTGCACGATAAAGGTTAAACTAATAATCAAGATTATTTTGCCCCAAAGTTTTTAATCACGATTATTAATCACTATGACTGAATATTTGCACTTTCACAACAAATTAAGAAAACATCAACCAGGGTTATTACTGTTAACTAAAATTAAAATGAATTAAAAAAATAAAATATACATTTATTTATTCAATAAAAAAAAACTAAAACAAAAACTTTATTTCAACAATTCTCATTTTAATTCTGTTTGACTTGATGTACTAAAATAACTAACTAAAGCTGAATTAAATAAATAAATAAATACACAACGCTGACTTTTCCTCTCAAAAAGCTAAAACCTCATATTAACTATACAAGAATTCATAAATTATGTTAATGTTTTTTCTATTAAAACAACAAGAATTCAAACAACACGGTCGAGATTAATCTTTGGATGTGTTGCAAATATCACAGATGATGTATAAATGTACGTATAAATAAATAAATAAAAACAATGAACCCACAGAAAATAGAAGAATACAGAGAAAGAAGAGCCAACTGAAATCTAATTTTCATTACGTTTTTCATCAAATATTAATATTTTATGTTAGCTTCATGCCTAAAATGTTTTTGATAGTTTTATTTAACAACGGTAACCCTGCAGTTGGTATCGGCACGACCTTCACTGATCCAGACATGATAATTAGCACCTGGAAAGCTCCATACAACTAATCATCTCTGCAACCTGTGACTTCTGCTGATTAAAGCGTCTGACCACACGTCGAGCGCCAGGTTTTGCCTCACAGACCCAATGAACCTGTCAAAAGAGTGCGCTTTTGTATTTTCCTCAACAGCAATCGATCCTCAGAACTGCTGTTTTGGTTTCATGAAGAGGCCTACATCATTACAGCGGCGTTATTCATGACCTGCGAGCAAATTTCCATTATTTTCCTTCACCTGAAGGATCAAATGACAGTAGGGAACATCTTTCTTTGTCTCTGGCTCTCTTTCAGAGCGTGAGATTGATTCAGATGTCGGGGAAGCCGCTCTGAATGCTTAATCGCGCCCTTCAGCGTCTGTCACGGAGGTGATTTCGGTCCTGCGAGTGGAGAGGAAGGTTTCACGGCTTTCGAGTGTCTGTTTAAAGTGATTAAAGACGACTAAAGTTAAAGACGGTGTCAGTAGCACTTACACGGACCGAGTCTGATCATTACACACACATGGAGCATTTTAACGACGCTGAAGGCCTTCCTCTCTGAAACCTATGTTGGTGTGTACACCCTTCATAGGGAGCATCTTAATTGACATTTGGAGCACACTACATAGGCAGCTACTTCAAGATACATTTATTTAAGTAGCAAAATGACTTAAGATAGAAAGTCTTGTTTTCTAAACAATAATAATTGTTTTCCCGTTGAATAAAGTTAATTTTTTTATCCCCATTGACAGACATTTGTTCTTGTTTTAAGCAAAACTTGCTTGTTTTATGAAAAAAAGGCATCAAAAATAAGACTTAATATCTTAAATTTCCAGAAAATGTATCTTGATTTAAATACAATCTCACAGGAACCTCAATTTTCAAATTTGGAACATAACTTATTGAGAGATTATAACATTTTGTAAAATATTTATTTCATATAAAATATTAAAATTTTGATACAGTGCATTTTCTTTACAGTAAATTTTAACTTCTATAACTTTTTGATACTTTAATATTTTGCAATGATTCCACTTCTGCAGTAATCTGCAGATTGTCTTCTTAAAAAAAGAGTCCTGTGAGGTCTGTATTCCAAAGCGTTCATGAATTATAACAATTTAAGTTTGGATAGTGCACTTTCACATCTATTTTCAAAAATCACTATTTAAAAAAAAAAACTTAATTTTCAGATATTTGTACAAGAAAACAACAGAAACAATAAGGAAGAAAGTAATTTTGCTGCATTATCTATAAGCATATTGAGATGACAACAACACAATACTCTAATAAACAAAGATACACAAATAATAAACATGTATTATTGAAATCCATCATCTCATTGCAATGCATTCTCAGTACATGCTTTTAGTTTTTCTGCCCTGTGAAAGTTACAGTATGTTTCATAATACACTGAACCGGATGAGATCAAGGACATTTAGATTCCTTAAACATTCATGACCCATAATCTTCACATCTGCGTTCCCATTTTTGCGCTCTCCATCAGAAATGAAGTTTATCTTTTATATGCTTCAATCGTTTCAGGAAAGATTCAGTTAAATCAGTGAATCATCAAGAAAACTCTCTCAAAGTGAATTATTTATTCGCAATGCTTTCTGAAAGTTGCATCACGTCTCGGCCAGACAGAAAAATCTCATTTGGAGTCAGTAAAAAAGTAGTTCTGCTAAATGAAAATATCCAAGTCTCACACACACACACACACACACACACACACACACACACACTGAGAGAGAGAGTTTTAGCACCTCACAGTTTGTTTTTATAGCACTAGTGTGTTTGTTTAGCAGCTGACGGTTCATTTTTCAGCCACTTTACAGCTTGTGAGCTTCTTCCTCAGTTACTGACACTCTCCTGTCAGCGATCTGGCGCCGAGCAATTCATCTCTCCATTAGATCAGCGCTCGGGGCCACAGACCGGCCGACCGCACCGGCCTGAATCAGCAGTAATATATTACGCATATTGTGACAATGAGAGGAAGTGTCCTGCTCATTAGAGCTGAACATTTCCATCTGTCCCGCTAACCCTGTCAAACTCACTTTAACTAATAGAGGCCCCAAGAACAAGTCACCGTAATTATTCCTTTAGCAGCTTCCTCTAATTACCAATGAATGTTACCATAGTAATTCCTGGATGAGACAGCCTTGGCATTTACATTAGCATGCACACATGCACACATTCAATGCATAGTGTATTTTTGTCTTGTTTTCTAGCATAAATATCTAAACACTGCAATACGCTGCACAAAACAAAAACAAAAAATCAGTTGGGACTGAAAAGCTACATGACATTCTGCATGCAACCTGCCAATAAATGCCAGAAAGAAGACAAACACAGCATGCAAATAAATGGAAAACTGCCAAAAACATATTTGTAATGAGTATTGTTGTGTTGTTTTTTATTAAAATATCTAAATATTCAAGAAAAGACAAATTTCCTTGAGAAGCAACACTGCATAAGATCCCAACTAGTTTTTATTATAAACACATTACAAAAAAAAAAGAAAGAAATCAGTGCCAGTGCAGTAAGACTATCAGTCCTCTGTCATGTGTCTTGTGTCCTTTTTTGGTTCGTTTCCTGTCCTTGTTTAGTGTCATTATTAGTTCATTCTTGTCCAGCTGTGTTTGTCTTATTATCTATGATTAACCTGTGTATTTCTGTATTATCTATGATTAACCCGTGTAAGTTCCTGTCTGTTTAGTTAGTGTGGTCTGGTCTACTCGTTACTCCCCGGTGTTCCTGTCTGTTTCTTGCCTTGTCTTGCCCTGCCTTGTTTGGTGTCATTAAAGACTGTTATTTGAGATTATCCTCGTCTCCGTGTTCCTCGTTCATCCTTGCTGTGCGCACCATGACAAAGACAAAACACTCTCATTTTAAAACCTTATTACTGCTTCTCAAGTAAATTTATCTATTTTTTTGGAAACTTTTACTGGAAAACAAATATAGATACAAACAAATTAAAAACTCATTAAGAAGCAATTTGCACATGCAAAAAAATAAATAAAAATACAAATTGCAATTTGGTGCAGTTACTCAAAAAGCATCAGTCAGGTTCTCAATGCTGCAATCAACAAAGGCAAGTACATGTCTATTAAAAAAAAACATTGTGTTTTTCAGTTTGAATTAACTTCAGAATGCTGGAAGAAATGCATGTAAATTACAGAATAGGTTAGTGTTCATAAATGGTGTGTAGAATATAGTATGTAGTGTTCAGTATGTAGTGTATGCAGTGTGTACAGCATGTAGACTGCAGAATAAGTGTTCATATATGGTGTGCAGAATGTACTATGTAGTATGTAGTGTGCAGTACGTAGTGTATGCAGTGTGTACAGCATGTAGACTGCAGAATAAGTGTTCATATATGGTGTGCAGAATGTACTATGTAGTATGTAGTGTGCAGTACGTAGTGTATGCAGTGTGTACAGCATGTAGACTGCAGAATAAGTGTTCATATATGGTGTGCAGAATGTACTATGTAGTATGTAGTGTGCAGTACGTAGTGTATGCAGTGTGTACAGCATGTAGACTGCAGAATAAGTGTTCATAAATGGTGTGCAGAATGTACTATGTAGTATGTAGTGTGCAGTACGTAGTGTATGCAGTGTGTACAGCATGTAGACTGCAGAATAAGTGTTCATATATGGTGTGCAGAATGTACTATGTAGTATGTAGTGTGCAGTACGTAGTGTATGCAGTGTGTACAGCATGTAGACTGCAGAATAAGTGTTCATAAATGGTGTGCAGAATGTACTATGTAGTATGTAGTGTGCAGTACGTAGTGTATGCAGTGTGTACAGCATGTAGACTGCAGAATAAGTGTTCATATATGGTGTGAACAATGTTGTATGCAGCATGCAGTATGTAGTGTATGCAAGACAATACAGTTATAAATAAATGTATTGACAAATAATGGCAAAAAAAAAAAATGCATACTTCTCCAAATACTAGAAGAAAAATCATTTTCTACCCCTTTAAAGTATTGCAAGGATTTAAAGTGCATTCATAAAGTACAAACTGTACTTTTATCACAGCAGCATCAGCTGACATCGAGGACATGAAGATGGACTTGAGATTTCTCTGAAGATATGAGCTGCGATATGAGCGCAAACCCATAGAGACGTTTGAAACGCGTCCAACCAGTCACAGCGAACAGTCAGATACACACTTCTGCTTTATGGAGACGTTCAGCGCAAGGCCTCACAAATGCTTCTGAATGCCTTCATTTGCAATGAGACGCTCAGAATGAAATGGTGATGATGTACGCTGGATGAAACAGCCGTTTCTGAAGGTAATGTCTACATATTCGTGCCAATCAGAAACACAGCATGATGGGTCACATCACTGACATTAACCGAGTTCAGACAGATTCTCCAACATCGGCGTCGTGATCAACCTCTGAAACAACATATTAGTGACGCGAAACCCCCGTGAGGATCTATCAGCATCAAACTCACACCTCATTTGGCCCACGTTCTCAACTCAACCCTTCTGCTTAACCTCTTTAGCCTGTTAACTAACCGTCTGTCTTCATGGAAACCATGACGTTGAGTGATAAAACTGCTGTAAAGTGCTGACAAGATCTCGTAACCTGGGACGAATGGGCGAGATGATTTATGACGCACTTCTTATTTTATTCCCTGACATGAGGAAAATGTGTCCTTTAGAGGAGCATTTTATGATAATAATTTATGAGCTCATATTCTGAGCGCTAATTTAAAGTGGTGTGTGTAGTATGTAGCGTGCAGTGTGTGGAGTGTGTTTTTTAGTGTACTGAGTGTAATCTGCAGTGTGTAGTGTACAGCATGTAGAATGCAGAATAAATTGGTGTTCATTAGAAGAATGAAGTATGTAGTGACGTATGTAGAATGAAGTATGTAGAGTGCAATTTGTTGAACAATGTTAGTGTGTATGTAATGTGTTTTCTGTAGTTTATAGAGTGTAATGTAGTGTACAACATATAGATTGTACAATAAGTGGGTGTTCATAAATGGTGTGTAGAATGAAGTATGTAGTGTGCGATAAGTTTTATAAAGCATGAAGTATGTAGTGTTTTCTATAGAGTATCAAGAGTAATCTGCAGTGCGTAGTGTGCAGCATGTAGATTGCAGAATATGTTAGTGTTAGCAATAAGCTAGTGTTCACAAATGGTGTATAGAATGTAGTGTGCAGTATTTAGTGTAGTGTGTTTTCTATTGTGTACAGTGTAATCTGCAGTGTGTAGTGTACAGCATGTAGATTAATAAATTCATGTTCATAAATGATGAGTAGTATGTAGTGTGCACTATGTAGTATTTAATGTAGTGTACAGTATATAGTGTGATTTCTATAGTCTATAGAGTGTAATGTACAATGTGTATTGTAAAGAGTGGAGATTGCAGAATATGTTAGTATTCATAAATAGTGTGTAGAATGAAGTATGTAGCATGTATTGTATGTAGTGTGCAGCATGCAGAATATAATGTAGTGTGCAATATGCAGTGTAGAGCATTTTCTAGTGTATATAATCTAATGTGCAGTTCGTACTGTACAGCATGTAGATCGCAGAATAACCTTGTACTCATAAATGGTAGGGGTGGCATGGTACATATATTCGTACCGAACCGTCACGGTACGGGCATCTCGGATCGGTGCATGAGGCCTTACGACGAATACAGGCAATTTACCCCCAATCCAGAAGGGGGCGTCCGCAGTAATGCAGCGCTGTTTGATATACTCTTCTATACTCTTTGGCCATACATATCCCTTCTAGCCTTAACCATGAGTTGCGCACTTGAAAACAAAGCCCACTAGACAGTGACCATGTGCTGATTCTGAACACGTCTCTCACATAGACTCACAAAGGAGTATACTTTAAAGGCTTGGCACTCAACTGTTTGTGAAATGGGGCTTTGTGCTCGTGTATCCTACCTCTCTCATTCGGCACAAATACAAATATTCCATAATATTTCCATATTTGCGATGTAATGTATCTGAATGCTAAACTATTATTTATTATGTAAATTATAGGCTTTGTACTTCAGTCGCGTTCTAACGGTGAGACAGAGGCGGTGCGCTGATGTTTGGTTCACTGTATTTTATTTTGATAAAGTACCAACTGCGCTGTCAAGTCAGCAATGCTGGAACTGATGTGTGTGCTTTTTTTGTTCAACTTTAAACACTTACTGTCTTATTAATAATCACTGTATAAAGGTCTGCTTTTATTTGTGTACACTCACAATGAAAACAAAACAGAGTTTATATATATAACATGTTTAGTATTTTCACATCTAGGTGGAAAAAACTAACTGTTCAAAATACATGAAAAGAAATTGAGCATAGTGACCCCCGAACTGAGGTACGTACCGAACCGTGACATCTGTGTAGCGTGCCACCCCTAATAAATGGTGTAGAAAATATGCAGTATGTAGTGTGTTTGTTAGTGTTTTGATTAATGTGCAATGTGTAATGTATGTAGTGCATGTAGATTACAGAATATGTTAGAGTTCAGAAAAAAAGTGTGTAGAATTAAGTATGTAGTACGTAGAATATAATGTATTGTGTGTATTGTGCAGTATTTAATGTGTTTTAAATAGCATGGAATGTAGATTTTAAAACATGTTAGTTGGTGTATTGTGCAGTATGTAGCGTGTGTGTAGTGTGTTTTCTTTAGTGTGTAGAGCATAATGTAGTGTACAGCATGTAGATTACAAAATGAGTTAGAGTTCATAAATGCTGTGTATAATGATGTACTGTATGTAGTATTTAGCGTGCAGTATGTAATGTATGTAGTGTGTACAACATGTAGATTACAGAATAAGTTAGCGTTCATAAATGGTGTGTAGAATAATGTGTGTTGTATGCAGCATAACTGCAGAATAACAATTTAAAAATAGTTTATCCACCTCTTTTCCTAACGAGCTGACTGCGTTTTAAATAATGGGAGGCACTTCTGGTTTGAGGAAGTTCCACTTAAAAAGACGGCAACAAATCATTTCAAATCATAAGATTGCGCTGCAAATAATCCTTATCAATCATTCTGACTGAATGGGCTGTAAATTTTCATTCATTTTCGATTTTCAGAAGCCAGGAGAATAACGTTAGGTTTGGTATATTAATGTGACGTGACAACAATATCTATCCATTAATTAGTGAAGTGACATACTGCCAAGTATGCTGACCCATACTTGGAATTTGTGGTCTGCATTTAACCTATCCAACGTTCACGCACACAGCAGGGCCCTCCTGTGTGGGGCTAGGGCCTCAAATTTAGCCCGGCTCGTGTCCGAGAGCTTAACAGAATTACCAGCCCGAGTCCGAACCGAGCCCGTCTTTTTCCCCTTCTCCCAAATCAGATTATACTGTTTCAGCTATTAAAATAGTTCAGTTTTGTATGTAATGGCAAAGTGATTATATTTTGTTTCGTTTTTTTATTAAGTTAATTTAAATAAACGTTTGGAGCATTTTTTCGTTAAATAAGTTTTTTCTTTCTTAAAGTAATGACCGAGCGGACAGCGGCAGACCGGCAGGCTGATCATAGCCATGTTTGATCAATTTAGCCTTCTCAAATCATCACGACTTGCCTAAAATAAAATCTATAGATCTACTAAAACAGTTCAAGCATATAACAATGTTTAAACGTTAAACCTAGATAAATGTGCGCTGCATCCTAGTTTGTGAGGAGAGTGGAAGCTAAAGCGCAGGACATGGAGGCGCCAGCGCAATCAATTGCATTTTTTTCAATGGAAACAACTTACGCCATCATTTTTGCTCATAAAGGTAAGAGTAATACATCATTCGGAACTGTAAAGGGTCTACTTTTATTTGTGTGCACTCACAATATCAACAAAACTTTATATAAAATAATTTTATAAAATAAAGAAAAAAAAAAGCGTCTCATCTTGAACAGGAGCGCTTCACAAAAATGAACCGAAAGTCAGCGAATACATGCCTCACAGACATGATAAATATATCTATAGAAGGCTTTAAATGACTACTTAACGAAATAAATTTAATCGAAAACAAAAACTCTTTCATTATAATCATAATCCGTGAAGATGCACTTTTCTCTAAAGGCACGTCTAACGAGGAGATGGCGAATCAGGATCATCATCTTCATCTTTGCGACACTGACACAGAAAACACAAGTTTTTTAGTAAACAATTCAAATATATCCTTACTATCCCCCCCCCCCCGACACATTCATGGTAATTACTTTTGCTAGGGCTTTGCAGCAAGCTTCAGCCTATTGCGTGCATTTGAATGCAGAACTCTTCATCTGCGATGACGGCTATCTGCTGCTGCGGGACTCTAAACACCGTCGAGCCGCTCTTCACAGTCGCGCCACGGTCTTGTGTTGTTTCCACCAGCGCGGCAATTATTTTCACCACTAATTGATGGATGTCTAAAATATAAAAATAAGGAGAAGCCTTTAACTTCAGTGGCCCAACTTCAGTTTTGCGTCGCTACGAGAATACTTTTTTTTTTTTTGCAAAGAAATAACAAAAAAACTATTTACTCAACCATTCTTCTCCCCCGAGTTACTTCGTCCTACATTTTGGAGAGTACCCAAGAACGTATTTGATGTAATCAGCGTTGTTTACGTTTGGGGGGGGAAAGCGCGCATATGAATGAAAGCTGCGTAATAAGCGTTGTTTACGTTTAGTCGAAAGCATGCGTATACATTGTGATACTCTCTTAAATGGCGGATGACGTAACTCGGGGGGGAAGAATGGTTTCTATAAAGTGGGGCAATTCCAACTTTGCAAGGACATTCTGCCGCTTCTGACTCACAGCCTGTAAGTATGTTTCTGCTACTGACTACTCAAACGTTATCTCGTTTATAATGGGTTTTATTGTTTTTGTGTCATCGCACCGGGACATGGCATCACAATACGGTGAGGGGCATAACATTTTAGTCTCACGCTTGAGGTATTCGGCCAATCACAACGCACTGTCTAGTTGACCAATCAGAGCACACCTCGCTTCTCAGAACGATGAGTTTTGTAAAAATCGGTGCATTTCAGAAAGGTGGAGCATAGAGGAGTAACAATAATGTACAGTATGTGGAAAATAATGTGTTTTTTTAACCTTAAACCTTAAATGCAATGTGCTGATAATGTATCATGTACAGGGAGCACTGAGGTACGCAAATACATACATTGACAGGCAGGTAGGACAGTATATCGTAGCCCTTGGACTGAGGAATATATTTGGACAAACATTTTATGGTCCTAAACCTTCCACAGATTATATAAATACAATTGAATAAATTTTGACTACTGCTATCAAGTGAAGTGAAGTGAAGAGATTTTCAACCAGCAAAAAATGCTTTTAAACCAAATCATCTACCCTGCATTTAACTGAAAATTTCATGGGTTCTTCAAGTAAGTATTTTATTCACAAAAAAAAAAAATGTGAATGCACTACACTGCAAAAAGCTTTGATTCTCTTACTTAATTTTTGTCTTGGTTTCCATAACAATTCTTCAATCAAAATTCATCTACTTTAGAGTCAAAAGGACTTAATATATTAAGTCTTGTTTTCTGAAAAAAAACCCCCCAAAAAACAAGAGTATCAAAATAAGTGAATTTTTGCTTGAAACAAGAACAAATAATGGGGTCAGAAAAATAAATTTACTTCAAAGGGAAAACTAGATTATTATTCTGACCCCATTGGCAGATAAACCAAATCTTGATATTTTAGTCATTTTGCATCCCAAGTACATGTCTCTTGATTTATGAGATTTATGATTTATTTCCAGTATTTATGTACTGGAAAACAAGACAAAAATACTGAGGAAGAACGTTATTTTTTGCAGTGTAACTAAATCTAAAAAATATTGTTTTAAAATCCTAACGAGTCCATTTGATTCTCACTAGAATCGCCTCATAATCACTCATAAGTAGGACCTTCCCAGCAGCACTTGAGGCATCAGAGCACATGAGTCTTGTGTCCTAAAAGATGTCACCCTCTGCTGGACGCCGTCACACACTGCTGGAGCAACACAGGTTCAGTCTGAGAAACACCTCTGATGTTATAAAACAGACCTGAGTGATGCCGACACACACTTACACAAACACACACGCTTTGACTGATGATGCACTGTATTTTCTGTCAAAACAACTCCTCTGTACGTCAATCACCCTGAAAGGCAAGCTGGTAAACACCAGCACAACTAGATCTACACCATACCAGCACAGCACACCAACACATGACAGCAGTGCTAGTGAAGCGACTCAGAAACTGTAGTTCACAAAACATTTAAACTAGTGCAACTACATACAAGCTGCTCTGAAAAGGTAGTTTGTGACACTATAAGCTACTAACAATGATACAATGATAACAATGATATATATAATTTCAGTACCGATCAAATGACATAATGCAAAAACAGTTAGGTTGACAGTATTAAACCTGAACAACAGATTTACACTACATGCATCTAATTAAGGCAAGACAGCACAGGTGGAATGGGTAAAAAAACACTAACTATATAACCATACTTCCCTAGCTGATTTAGAACTGTAAACTTTGCTTGTATTAATATTTTCTGAAATGCCAAATTTAAATACACTAATGAGGCATAATCTAATTAAATGTGCAGAAAATAAATCTGAACATTGGAAAAAGCCTGGTTCAAAATGTTCTTTCATTTTGTTGATATATTAGAGTTAAAGGTTTTTACAGAGGGGATTTTTCATATCTATTTTCATCTTTCTATAAATCAGAAAATACTGTCAACAGCCAGAAAAAAATTATTTTCACCATGTTTTTTAGGAATTAAATGTTGTATAAATCAGTGTGGATGAATTATAAACCTTCAGAATATAGAGAGGAATAAGGTTTGGTTTAAGCTAAGTTTGGTTTATGTAAGTGATGCTGAAGTGGAGGAACAAACTCATTTTGAGTCTTTAAAAATATGTGTTGTAATTGAAATCTACAGATGCAAATAGATGAAGTGCAATAATAAAACCAGTGTGAATCATATGAACAAACCCCTCAGTAAAATCCTTCAGAATATAGATATGAATAAAATAGCTAAATTTGGTTTATGCAAGTGATGCTGAAGTGGAGAAAAACTCATTTTGATAAAACCACTTTTAAAGATATGCATTGTAATTAAAATCTATAGACAGAAATGAATAAAGTGAAATAATAATAAATAAAATAAAATAAAAAATAAAAATATATATATATATATATACTACTAAGTTTGGTGTATGAAAGTGCTGCTGAAGTGGAGAAAATACTCTTTACTGAAATCTACAGACGCAAAAAGATAGAGTGATATAAACACTTAAATAAACACTTAAATGTATTTTGGATGTTTTCTTTCCACTAGTCTGAAAAGCCCAAACTAGCCACAATCTCAAAACTGACCAATGCATGAGAACACAAAGTTTTTGCCTGTAGTGTCTTGCCTTTATTAAACTACAAACATCCTAATTTATACAACAGAGTCAAAAACACAGTAACGAACAACAGCATTTAACTATTTTGTTACCAAGATGACATAAAATACAGCACAGGTACTTGATGAATCAAGTAACATTTAACTGAATCATTTAAACAAACTGATTCATTGGAACTGATGTTTGGTGACACTACTTGAAGCTGTAGTTGTTAGTTACTGCACGACAGATTTACTACATCACTGAGCAATCACATCTTTTATCTAATATCTTAATTACATTGTATACAAATATTGCTTAGATAAAGTTCATACACTTACTGGCTCGTATTTAATAAAACTTAGAGCTCATATGCAAATTGTATGCGAGGTCCAGTAGTGAAGTTTATTAATTTGGACGTGTTCAGCGAATTGCATTTTAATCTGAATTTGGCAAACTGTAGACATGCTGATGCTGTAGTTTAAGAAGTAATTTTTTTTTACTTTTTAATGGAGTGATTTTATCCATCAGCATCAAAGTTGCAGAACGAGCACAAGGACTGTTTGACTAAAACATCACCTCTTGAAAAACTTAAGGCAGTTAATGGTTAAGGCTAAGATTATGAAGAAATAACTAAAGGTAAAACTATCAAAACTGTTTTCGGTAATTAAAAAAACTAAAATAAAATAATAGATAATTGCTAAAATCTTACATAAACTAAACATTTTTCCTTGGCAACTAAATGAAAGTACTAAAATTACTAAAAACTGAAATAAAAATAAATTAAAAGCTAAATAGAAATATTAATAACAGCTATAGACAGGCTCTAAAAGCTGCAGGGCAGAGCATATCCACAAACTCATAGATAATAACCAAAACTATCCAAGGTTTTTATTTAGCTCAGTGGCTAGATTAACAAATAAACAGACACCGCCCGATCTAAATATTCCCTCACAGTTTAATAGTCATGACTTTATGAATTTCTTTACTGATAAAATAGATAACATCAGAAATACAATATCAAATGTAGATTCTACTGCGTCTAGTATTTCAGCTTCATTCATCGCACCCAAAGAAAAACTGCAGAGCTTTACAACTATAGGACAGGAAGAGCTAAATAAACTTATCAGTGCATCTAAACCAACAACATGTTTATTAGATCCTGTACCCACTAAACTACTGAAAGAGTTGTTACCCGTAGCAGAAAAACCGCTTCTCAATATTATTAACTCATCGTTATCTTTAGGTCACGTCCCAAAACCATTCAAGCTGGCGGTTATTAAGCCTCTTATTAAGAAAGCACAACTAGATTCTAATGAACTGGCAAATTACAGACCCATTTCAAATCTTCCGTTTATGTCTACAATTTTTGAAAAAGATGTGTCTGCTCAATTGTGCTCCTTCTTGTAAAAAAATGATCTCCATGAAGAATTTCAATCAGGTTTCAGGCCTCACCATAGTACAGAAACTGCACTTGTTAAAATTACAAATGACTTGCTTCTTGCTTCAGATCAAGGCTGCACCTCATTGCTAGTATTACTTGATCTTAGTGCTGCGTTCGACACTATAGACCATGACACACTCATAGATCGATTACAAAACTATACTGGTATTCAAGGGCAGGCTTTAAGATGGTTTAGATCCTACCTGTCCGATCGCTGCCACTTTGTTCATTTAAATGGGGAGTCATCTCAATTATCACCAGTAAAGTATGGAGTACCACAAGGATCTGTCCTAGGTCCTCTGCTATTTTCAATATACATGTTGCCCCTTGGTAATATTATTAGAAAATACAGGATTAATTTTCATTGCTATGCTGATGATACTCAACTATATATCTCAACAAGACCAGATGAAACTTCTAAACTATCTAAGCTAATAGATTGTGTAAAAAATTTAAAAGATTGGATGACCAATAATTTCCTCCTATTAAATTCAGATAAGACAGAGATATTACTTATTGGACCAAAAAACAGTACACAGAATCTCTTGGATTACAATTTGCAACTAGATGGATGCACTGTTACGTCCTCTAAAGTCAAAAATCTGGGTGTTATATTAGACAGCAACTTGTCCTTTGAAAATCATATTTCCCATGTTACAAAAACAGCATTCTTCCATCTTAGAAACATTGCCAAGCTTCGAAACATGCTACCTGTTTCTGATGCAGAAAAGCTAGTTCATGCATTCATGACCTCTAGACTGGACTATTGTAATGCACTGCTAGCTGGTTGTCCTGCATCTTCAATAAACAAGCTACAGATAGTCCAAAATGCAACGGTAAAATAACACGGCATAACATAACATTTTTTTTCTGGTGTTGGAAAAACATTCTCCGACTACTGTTCAGATTTTTCAATAATCTCACATGTGTCTCCTCTAGAGTTTCAGAAGAGACCGCAACAGTGTCTTAAAACCTGCTCAAGACACCAAAGTCTACAATCAAAAGTCAGAGATCTCAATATGAACTCAAGCAGTCCTCATCAAACGCTCTGAGCTGCTCCACATTCATTTCATAGCTCTAGACTCTCAATGGCTGACGCCTCGTGACTCATTTCAGTCTTTTTATTTAGGTGAAAATTGTTCCCTCAGAGAGTTTTTACAGCTGTCATGGAGTCTTTAAGCACCTCAACTTTCATTCTGCACGTCTATCTACGTCTGTGTCCAGATTGCCGTTCACTATCGCAGTGTGAGGAAACTGCAGCGCTGCGGATCGAGTCCAGCTGGAGAAACCAGGCGAGAACACCAGAGACCTGCAGCTCTGCACCAGTTAACAGGAAAAATAATGACTGCGGCGCTTCCTCATTTACAGCAGCAGATTAGCAGGCCAAAGGTGGCCGGTTCGTTCTCCAGAAGATGAGTTTTAAGGTTAAAGTGTGCTTTTATAGAGCCTCGAAACGATCTAGATATAAATACAGCCGACACAAAGCAAGATTCAGCCGGTTGTGCTGTAATTTTGGGCTGGTGAAGATGATTCTATGCATCTGTGCAACATTCATTATAACGTGTGCTAAAAACAGTGTCGGGAGGCCCTTGGGGGCCCGTGGCCCCGCTGGGTGAATGTAGGCCGCCTCAGTGCTGCTCTTAACTAACTACCTCCACCGGGTCTCGGTAGAATCAAACCGGGACAAAATTCATTCATCACAGGCGATTTGCGCGCAGGTTCAGTGGCCGCACAAAGCCCGGCTGGGTCTCTTGAGGCGGTTTCCATGGAAACGGCGGTCACATCGATTAATCAGGACCGATGAGCATTTCATTGTCTGCGCGAGAGCGAGACTCGACTGGAAACGCGTACAGGTGCTTCTGATTCTCTCAGTCCTGTCATGCATGGAAAAGTCGGGAATAATTAGGGTTTTTTGATGATTTGGAAAGAAGTCTCTTCTGCTCACCAAGGCTGCATTTATTTGATAAAAAAATTTGAAATATTATTAAAATGTAATATGTGTTTTCTTTGTGAATATATGTTAAAGTGTAATGTATTTCTGTGATCTGCAGCTGTATTTTCAGCATCATTACTCCAGTCTTCAGTGTCACATGATCTTCAGAAATCATTCTAATATACTGATTTGCTGCTCAAGAAACATTTCTGATTATTATCAATGTTGAACACAGTTGTGCTGCACAATATTTTTGTGAAAACTTTGATACATTACATTTTTAAGGATTCCCAGATGAACAGAAAGTTCAAAAGAACAGCATTTATTTGAATCAGAAAACTTTTGTAACATTATGAATGCCTTTTCTGTTGCTTTTGAACAATTTAATGTGTCCTTGATGAATAAAAGTCTAAAAACTTACCACAAACTTTTGAATGGTGGTGTATTATGATTTCCACAAAAACATTTCAACATGCTCAAAAGCTTACAGGATCTTCTCTCTTCTGGTGTTTTGGTGATTTGTAGTAGATGAATAAGTGTAGTAGTTCATGTACAAACAACAAACAAACTACTGATTTAGCAAACTTTCAGGGTTTTGATCACAAAATGTGGTTATGCATCTTTCTGACACTTGCTGTTATATTTTGACATTCACAGAAGTGTAAGAACAAACACTTTTGGGGTTGGTGTTTTACATAAATGTTACTGTGCAGTTTTTTAGACACTCCGATCGCACTGATTCAGAGCATCACATCTGTTCACCGACTCAATGCTGCCATCTTCTGATGTCTACAAACACCTGAGCATCGTCCTCTCAAATGAGATTCGGTGTGTTACATAGTGCAGGTTTATATAAAGAGGTTTAATTTGATGTCTATGCTGGTTAAAGCCTCATGGAACAACATTCATCACACGCTGTCAATAAGCATCGAGTTCATTTGATTCAGTTTTGATTGTGAATCATTGTTCACTCCTGTTTTACTTCTCATGCACATCTGAATCTCCTCAGATTTCTTCATAATCGCACTGCCTGTTCTGCACTCATTAAATGTTTTGAGCTTGTTTAATTTAATTGTGCTTTGGACTGTACACTCAGCTCTGTTTAACACACTTTATCATGTTTAATTCAAAAATTAAACATTAAAACCAGCCTGAGAAACTCAAAGCCTCCTCATTGGTGCTAGTGGAAGCAGACGTGAATGACGATGATGAAAACTGACACGAGGTGCTTCTATTCACAGCTCCTTTCACCTCTTTAATGTGAAGCATTTCCAAATGAAAACACAGTTTGGGGTCGTACATTTTTTTTTGATGTTTCTGAAAGAAGTGTCTACTGCTCCTGATACTGTGAAATATTATTGCAATTGTTTTAAATTTGAATATATTTTAATTTAATATATTTAATTCCATTGCTCCAGTGTTTACTTGAAATGTAACATTATAAATATATCTTTATTGTCAATTTTGATCAATTTAATGCATATCAGGGTCATTGTAGTTAAACTAAAACCATAAAAAAAACTTGAAATAAAATAAAATATATAAATTAAATAAAAAGTATTAAAAGTAACTATTTCAACTAGTTGCAAGTGCAACATTTCTGATTTTCATTTACTTTTTTGATGTACTTAAATAATTAAAAACAAAGCAACTATGAAAAATATTAATATTATATGTATTTATTATGTACATATTTAAAATTAAAATTAAAACAAATATAAAAATAATAACTAATTCAAACTATTTATAAAAACTATACTTAATGAACACTGATTCATACCTCCTGAATAAAAGTATTAATTTTACAAACTAAAAATAAAAAATATTACTGACCCCAAACATTTGAACAATGTACTTATTAAAAATAATCATGTTTTTCATTAAATGAATAGAATGATTAATTATATTTCATAAATATATGCACTAATATACCAACACGCTGTGGAAATATATGCAGTTACATTTTATTTTATTTATTTATATTTGTTTGTTTTATTTTAATTTGTATTAGTTCTAAAATATGTCTATATAGTTTTTATCAAGTTTGAGTTATTTTAACTAAAAAAAACAAAAAAACGAGAACTTTTGCTTGGCAATTAGTTGAAATAAAATTGGTGTCATTTTTTTATTTTTGTTAACATTTATTATATTTCAAGTAACAAAAATGTTTTGTTTTAGTTAACGATAATAACCCTGATGCTAATGTGAATTTATAAAGTAAACGAGGTCTAAAATGCAAAAAACTCAGACCTTCAGACAGCCATTGTTTATCTAACGTCTGGATGTTTATTATTAATGACATTCATGTTCAGACTGAGCATGAGATGCATCATTTATACTCAGTCTATAAATTCATGCTCATGCTGTAATACTCCATGACAGGATCCAGATGTGTTTCCTCCAGCTAGAAGCAGAGGGCCGACAGAAGCGTTGACCCAGCAGAACCCATCAATATCATAAATCCACAGACAAACAGAAAATCCAGAGCATCTGACTACTGACCACAAACCAGATCAACACACCTGCATCAGCAGAACACAGACCAGACCACATACCCTCAACCTGCGCTGACGTAGTAACACATTAACGCCCGTTCACACCCAGAACGTTTACTACCAAAAAAATATATATTAGCATTTGAAAAAATAACGATAACTATAATAACAATATTAGCATCATCAAGAACAATAACTATATTAGCGTTCACACAAAAATGGTAACTGTATAAGCATTCACACAAAAATTATAACTTTAACATTCACACCAATAGTGATAACTAACCTATATTAGCGTTCACACCAAAAATTATTACTATATTAGCGTTCACACCAATAACGATAACTATATTAGCGTTCACACCAAGAATTATAACTATATTAGCGTTCACACCAATAACGATAACTATATTAGCGTTCACACCAAAAATTTTAACTATATTAGCGTTCACACCAATAACGATAACTATATTAGCGTTCACACCAAGAATGATAACTATATTAGCGTTCACACCAATAACGATAACTATATTAGTGTTCACACCAAGAATGATAACTATATTAGCGTTCACACCAATAACAATAACTATATTAGCGTTCACACCAATAACGATAACTATATTAGCGTTCACACAATAACGATAACTATATTAGCGTTCACACCAATAACGATAACTATATTAGCGTTCACACCAATAACGATAACTATATTAGCGTTCACACCAATAACGATAACTATATTAGCGCTCACACCAAGAATTATAACTATATTAGCGTTCACACCAATAACGATAACTATATTAGCGTTCACACCAAGAATTATAACTATATTAGCGTTCACACCAATAACGATAACTATATTAGCGTTCACACCAAAAATTTTAACTATATTAGCGTTCACACCAATAACGATAACTATATTAGCGTTCACACCAAGAATGATAACTATATTAGCGTTCACACCAATAACGATAACTATATTAGTGTTCACACCAAGAATGATAACTATATTAGCGTTCACACCAATAACAATAACTATATTAGCGTTCACACCAATAACGATAACTATATTAGCGTTCACACAATAACGATAACTATATTAGCGTTCACACCAATAACGATAACTATATTAGCGTTCACACCAATAACGATAACTATATTAGCGTTCACACCAATAACGATAACTATATTAGCGTTCACACCAAGAATTATAACTATATTAGCGTTCACACCAATAACGATAACTATATTAGCGCTCACACCAAGAATTATAACTATATTAGCGTTCACACCAATAACGATAACTATATTAGCGTTCACACCAAGAATTATAACTATATTAGCGTTCACACCAATAACAATAACTATATTAGCGTTCACACCAAAAATTATAACTATATTAGCGTTCACACCAATAACGATAACTATATTAGCGTTCACACCAAGAATGATAACTTTATTAGCGTTCACACCAATAACGATAACTATATTAGCGTTCATACCAATAACGATAACTATATTAGCGTTCATACCAATAACGATAACTATATTAGCGTTCACACCAAGAATGATAACTATATTAGCGTTCACACCAATAACGATAACTATATTAGCGTTCACACCAAGAACGATAACTATATTAGCGTTCACACCAAGAACGATAACTATATTAGCGTTCACACCAATAACGATAACTATATTAGCATTCACACCAATAACGATAACTATATTAGCGTTCACACCAATAACGATAACTATATTAGCGTTCACACCAATAACGATAACTATATTAGCGTTCACACCAAGAATGATAACTATATTAGCGTTCACACCAATAACGATAACTATATTAGCGTTCACACCAATAACGATAACTATATTAGCGTTCACACCAATAACGATAACTATATTAGCGTTCACACCAAGAATGATAACTATATTAGCGTTCACACCAATAACGATAACTATATTAGCGTTCACACCAATAACGATAACTATATTAGCGTTCACACAATAACGATAACTATATTAGCGTTCACACCAATAACGATAACTATATTAGCGTTCACACCAAGAAAGATAACTATATTAGCGTTCACACCAATAACGATAACTATATTAGCGTTCACACCAAGAATGATAACTATATTAGCGTTCACACCAATAACGATAACTATATTAGCGTTCACACCAAGAATTATAACTATATTAGCGTTCACACCAATAACGATAACTATATTAGCGTTCACACCAAGAATTATAACTATATTAGCGTTCACACCAATAACAATAACTATATTAGCGTTCACACCAAGAATTATAACTATATTAGCGTTCACACCAATAACGATAACTATATTAGCGTTCACACCAAAAATTATAACTATATTAGCGTTCACACCAATAACGATAACTATATTAGCGTTCACACCAAAAATTATAACTATATTAGCGTTCACACCAATAACGATAACTATATTAGCGTTCACACCAAAAATTATAACTATATTAGCGTTCACACCAATAACGATAACTATATTAGCGTTCACACCAAGAATGATAACTATATTAGCGTTCACACCAATAACGATAACTATATTAGCGTTCATACCAATAACGATAACTATATTAGCGTTCATACCAATAACGATAACTATATTAGCGTTCACCCCAAGAATGATAACTATATTAGCGTTCACACCAATAACGATAACTATATTAGCGTTCACACCAATAACGATAACTATATTAGCGTTCACACCAAGAATGATAACTATATTAGCGTTCACACCAATAACGATAACTATATTAGCGTTCACACAATAACGATAACTATATTAGCGTTCACACCAATAACGATAACTATATTAGCGTTCACACCAATAACGATAACTATATTAGCGTTCATACCAATAACGATAACTATATTAGCGTTCACACCAAGAATGATAACTATATTAGCGTTCACACCAAGAATGATAACTATATTAGCGTTCACACCAATAACGATAACTATATTTGGAGTTTCATTCCATTGCTTTGCCGATGACACCCAACTTTACTTGCCACTTAAACACCCAACTAAATCTTTGGCTTCCCTCTTAGCGTGTTTAGACGATATAAAAAATTGGATGGCAAAAAATGTCCTAATGATAAATAAAGAAAAGACTGAGGTTTTTGTTTTTGGCCAACCAAAAGACTCTACTATATCACTTTTAGACGTAAGCCCATTGGCACCATATTTTAAAACATTGGTAAGAGATTTAGGTTTTCAAATTGATGATAATTTAAAAATGGAAAAGCAAATAAATTCTGTGGTACGTGCTTGCTTTTATAATTTGTGCCTCATAGCTAAAACCAAAATATTTTTGTGAAATGTCGACTTCGAAAAAGTCATTCATACATTTGTTTTGTCACGTCTGGATTTTTGTACTTTGCTGTATGGGGACGTCTCCGCTGCATCCTTGGCTCGATTACAATTAGTCCAGAATGCGGCGGCAAGGCTTCTAAAAAGGGTAAAGAAATTTGACTCTATTTCCCCGGTGCTTGCAAACTTGAGCTGGCTCTCTGTGTGTTTTAGAGTTAAATATAAGATTTTAATTTTTGTATATAAATCATTAAACAACCAGGTACCTCACAAACCTCTTGACACCTTATAACTCCCCTAGAGCCTTGCGCTCAGAAAATAAACTTCCGGTAGTGCCTAGGACAATTCGTCATCAAAAAGGCAATAGAGCTTTTTCAGTAATGGGGCCGAGATTGTGGAATGAGTTGCCATTACATATCAGGTCTGCTAAATCTCTGTCAGCGTTTAAGAAACTTCTGAAAGCTCACTTTGGGGTGGCTGCTTATGTGAGTTAAACTACATAGTAGATTATATGTGATTGTCAGATTGTCTATATGTGTGTGAAGGTGTTTTGGTTGTTTGCTTTTATGTAAAGCACTGTGGGTAACCCATGGGGTTTTTTAATAGTGGTTTATAAATAAATAAACCAAACCAAACCAAACCTATGTTAGCGTTCACACCAATAACGATAACTATATTAGCGTTCACACCAATAACGATAACGTCTCGGTTACGTACGTAACCCTCGTTCCCTGATGGAGGGAACGGAGACGTTATGTCGTGACGACATTAGGGGATTTACTTGAGAGCCCCGACTGCCTCTGATAAGAGAAAACGCCAATGAAATTTGGCTAGTGGATTTTGCATACCTGAGCCACTCCCCGTGCATACGGGTATAAAAGGGCGACAGGTGCATCCACTCATCAGGTTTTCCGCTGAGGAGCCGAGAACGTGTCCCTGGCAACCAGCGATGGTTCAAGATTGTGGCATGGGGACATAACGTCTCCGTTCCCTCCATCAGGGAACGAGGGTTACGTACGTAACCGAGACGTTCCCTATCTGTCGGTCACTACGAGTTATGTCGTGACGACATTAGGGGTCTATGGAAAGCGCCACAACCTGAACCCCGTCACGACCTTGTGGCATGCAGATGTTGACAAGCTAGCGCGTGACAGACAAATGCGATGCGAAGGTCGCAACCTTCCCGTCGCCCCAGCGCAAATTCGCTAACCTTGGCGCCCGCAGGGACCACTGAGTACATTGCTGCTGGAGATAGCCAAGCCGCTGTTCCTTTCCCCAGAAATCGGAAGGGATTTCGACCTCCTATGAAAGACTGCTTCAAGTCTTTCCTGTTTGTTGTTACAGCCCGGCAGTAACGACGGGGAAGCGAGCCTTCCGGAGAAGGGCGCTACGGAGGCCACACCCTGCCCGAAGGGAGGTAACGTGTGGAGTCACTGGTATGGACTGGCCCAAGCCTGGGGCAGTGCTACATACGCCTGGACCCTGGGGCAGATCCTACCTAGGAGAAGGGAGGAAGGCTGCCAGCAGGGTCTGACAGAGCTCTGTCAAAGGGAAGACACGGGTTTACCGTGAGGGAAACCGTACCGTGGATGAATACACATGTGGGATCACCCGAAGGGAATCAGGCCACACGGGCACCTAGCCGAGTACAGGGGCTGACCGGAGACCCGGGCAAGCTAACACCGGTACTGGGCCTGGCGTCAGACTGCTCCGCCCAGCCTGACTGCCGGGGGTGCTGGAGGAACTCCGCCAGGGTTCGCCGTCCGGGGAACTAACTGGAGGAGAGAATAGGCGCTCGTATCCCCGGGTAAGGGGGAATGGCGCAGCAAGCGTGACACCGGCCAACTCTTCCCGCCACTTACCTGTTACCCAACACACGGGAAGAGACTGGCTCAACGCGGAGACTGTAAAATCTCGCGAAGGTGTTCGGTGTCGCCCAGCCCGCAGCTCTACAGATGTCTGCCAAAGAGGCGCCGTGCGCCAGCGCATAGGAGGAGGCAACACTCCGTGTGGAGTGAGCCCTCACCCCGAGGGGGCACGGCTCGCCTTGGGATTGGTACGTCAAGGCGATGGCATCCACTATCCAGTGGGCCAACCTCTGCTTGGAGACCGCCTTCCCTTTCTGCTGACCTCCGTGGCAGACAAAGAGCTGCTCAGAGCTTCTGAAGCTCCGGGTGCGGTCCACGCATATGCGCAGCGCTCTTACGGGACACAGCAACGCCAAGGCTGGGTCTGCCTCCTCCGAGGGCAGTGCTTGCGGGTTCACCACCTGATCGCGGAAAGGCGTGGTGGGAACCTTAGGCACGTATCCAGGCCGGGGTCTCAGGACAACGTGAGAGTAGGCCGGCCCAAACACAAGGCACTCTTCGCTTACCGAAAATGCTTGAAGGTCCCCGACCCTCTTGATGGAAGTGAGCGCGGTCAGGAGCGCTGTCTTGGCCGACAGGACTTTCAGCTCGACTGAGTCCAGCGGCTCAAAGGGACCCCTCTGAAGTCCAGCCAGGACAATAGAGAGATCCCAGGAGGGCATCAGGGGTGGCCTAGGAGGATTTAACCTTCTGGCACCCCTCAGGAACCTCACGATGAGATCGTGCTTCCCCAGGGACCGGCCGTCCACTGCATCGTGATGGGCCGCAATAGCAGCCACGTACACTTTCAAGGTGGAGGGCGACAGCCCGCGCTCCAACCTCTCTTGCAGGAAAGAAAGCACCACTCCAATCGTGCATCTTCGGGGGTCCTCCCGCCGAGAAGAACACCAGTCCGCGAACAGACTCCACTTCAGCCTGTGGCAGGCCACTCAAGTCTGCCGCGTCCCATCCAGGAGCCGCACATGGCGGTTCCACAGACCTGGACGCGGGTGCCGTATGGTGCCGAGCCCCTGAGAAAGAAGGTCCTTCCTCAGAGGGATGCGCCAGGGAGGGGCTGTTGCGAGGAGGGTGAGTTCCGGAAATCAGGTCCGGGTGGGCCAATATGGCGCAACCAACAAGACCTGCTCCTCGTCCTCCCTGACCTTGCACAGTGTCTGTGCGATCAGGCTCACTGGGGGAAACGCATACTTGCGCAGAGCCCGAGGCCAGCTGTGTGCCAGTGCGTCCGTGCCGGGGGGGGGCCTCGGCCAGGGAGAAATACAGCTGGCAGTGGGAGGACTTGCGGGAAGCAAACAGGTCTACCTGAGCTTCCCCGAATCGACTCCAAATCAGCCGGATCGTCTCGGGATGGAGTCGCCATTCTCCGGGGAAGTGAGCTGTCGTGAGAGCGCGTCGGCTGCACGATTGAGCTCCCCCGGAATGTGGACGGCGCGCAGCGATTTGAGCTGTGACTGACTCCAGAGGAGGAGATGGCGGGCGAGCTGTGACATGCGGCGTGATCGTAGACCTCCCTGCCGGTTGATGTACGAAACAGCCGCAGTGTTGTCCGTGCGGACCAACACGTGAACTCAGGCAGTTCAGCACTGATTGGGCACGCTCGTCCGAGAGACGTGCCGTCATACTCACAGAGTCTAACTCCACACCGAGAAAAGAGATTCTCTGCACAGGGGAGAGCTTGCTCTTTTCCCAGTTGACCCGAAGCCCCAACTGGCTGAGGTGCCGGAGCACCAGGTCCCTGTGACCACCCAACTGTTCTCGCGATCGGGCCAGGATGAGCCAATCGTCGAGATAGTTGAGGATCCTGACGCCCACTTCCCGTAACGGGGCAAGGGCGCCCTTCGCCACCTTCGTGAAGGCACGGGGAGACAGGGAGAGCCCGAAGGGGAGGACCCTGTACTGCCATGCCCGCCCCTCGAACGCAAACCGTAGGAACGGCCTGTGTCGAGGGCGAATCGAGACATGAAAGTAAGCGTCCTTCAGGTCGATCGCTGCAAACCAATCCACGGAGTGAACTCATCTGCGTCAACATCTTGAACGGGAGCTTGTGTAGGGCCCGATGTCTTGGCCGACAGGACTTTCAGCTCGACTGAGTCCAGCGGCTCAAAGGGACCCCTCTGAAGTCCAGCCAGGACAATAGAGAGATCCCAGGAGGGCATCAGGGGTGGCCTAGGAGGATTTAACCTTCTGGCACCCCTCAGGAACCTCACGATGAGATCGTGCTTCCCCAGGGACCGGCCGTCCACTGCATCGTGATGGGCCGCAATAGCAGCCACGTACACTTTCAAGGTGGAGGGCGACAGCCCGCGCTCCAACCTCTCTTGCAGGAAAGAAAGCACCACTCCAATCGTGCATCTTCGGGGGTCCTCCCACCGAGAAGAACACCAGTCCGCGAACAGACTCCACTTCAGCCTGTGGCAGGCCACTCAAGTCTGCCGCGTCCCATCCAGGAGCCGCACATGGCGGTTCCACAGACCTGGACGCGGGTGCCGTATGGTGCCGAGCCCCTGAGAAAGAAGGTCCTTCCTCAGAGGGATGCGCCAGGGAGGGGCTGTTGCGAGGAGGGTGAGTTCCGGAAATCAGGTCCGGGTGGGCCAATATGGCGCAACCAACAAGACCTGCTCCTCGTCCTCCCTGACCTTGCACAGTGTCTGTGCGATCAGGCTCACTGGGAGACTCGCAGGTCCAGGATTGGCCGGAGGCCACCGCCTTTCTTGGGCACGATGAAGTAGGGGCTGTAAAACCCCTGCCTCATCTCGGCTGGAGGGACCGGCTCGATTGCACCCTTTGCCAGAAGGACAGCAATCTCCTCGCGCAGGACAGGTGCATCTCGGACTGCCACCGAAGTCTCGAGGATGCCGCTGAACCTGGGCGGCCGCCTGGCGAACTGAATCGCATAGCCGAGTCGAACTGTGCGAATGAGCCAGCGAGACGGGCTGGGTAGCTTAAGCCACGCCCCCAGATACCGTGCAAGCGGCACCAAAGGCCCAATCGACGTGCCCGCAGTGGTGCAGCGAGGGGGAGTAAGGTTGGATGGAACAGAAGGCAGTGCGTTCTGACTCATCCCCACAAAACTCCCTAAGTCCCCGGGGGGACTGGCTAGAGGTGCGCGGGGAGGGAGGGAGGGAACGGAGACGTTATGTCGTGACGACATTAGGGGATTTACTTGAGAGCCCCGACTGCCTCTGATAAGAGAAAACGCCAATGAAATTTGGCTAGTGGATTTTGCATACCTGAGCCACTCCCCGTGCATACGGGTATAAAAGGGCGACAGGTGCATCCACTCATCAGGTTTTCCGCTGAGGAGCCGAGAACGTGTCCCTGGCAACCAGCGATGGTTCAAGATTGTGGCATGGGGACATAACGTCTCCGTTCCCTCCATCAGGGAACGAGGGTTACGTACGTAACCGAGACGTTCCCTATCTGTCGGTCACTACGAGTTATGTCGTGACGACATTAGGGGTCTATGGAAAGCGCCACAACCTGAACCCCTTCACGACCTTGTGGCATGCAGATGTTGACAAGCTAGCGCGTGACAGACAAATGCGATGCGAAGGTCGCAACCTTCCCGTCGCCCCAGCGCAAATTCGCTAACCTTGGCGCCCGCAGGGACCACTGAGTACATTGCTGCTGGAGATAGCCAAGCCGCTGTTCCTTTCCCCAGAAATCGGAAGGGATTTCGACCTCCTATGAAAGACTGCTTCAAGTCTTTCCTGTTTGTTGTTACAGCCCGGCAGTAACGACGGGGAAGCGAGCCTTCCGGAGAAGGGCGCTACGGAGGCCACACCCTGCCCGAAGGGAGGTAACGTGTGGAGTCACTGGTATGGACTGGCCCAAGCCTGGGGCAGTGCTACATACGCCTGGACCCTGGGGCAGATCCTACCTAGGAGAAGGGAGGAAGGCTGCCAGCAGGGTCTGACAGAGCTCTGTCAAAGGGAAGACACGGGTTTACCGTGAGGGAAACCGTACCGTGGATGAATACACATGTGGGATCACCCGAAGGGAATCAGGCCACACGGGCACCTAGCCGAGTACAGGGGCTGACCGGAGACCCGGGCAAGCTAACACCGGTACTGGGCCTGGCGTCAGACTGCTCCGCCCAGCCTGACTGCCGGGGGTGCTGGAGGAACTCCGCCAGGGTTCGCCGTCCGGGGAACTAACTGGAGGAGAGAATAGGCGCTCGTATCCCCGGGTAAGGGGGAATGGCGCAGCAAGCGTGACACCGGCCAACTCTTCCCGCCACTTACCTGTTACCCAACACACGGGAAGAGACTGGCTCAACGCGGAGACTGTAAAATCTCGCGAAGGTGTTCGGTGTCGCCCAGCCCGCAGCTCTACAGATGTCTGCCAAAGAGGCGCCGTGCGCCAGCGCATAGGAGGAGGCAACACTCCGTGTGGAGTGAGCCCTCACCCCGAGGGGGCACGGCTCGCCTTGGGATTGGTACGTCAAGGCGATGGCATCCACTATCCAGTGGGCCAACCTCTGCTTGGAGACCGCCTTCCCTTTCTGCTGACCTCCGTGGCAGACAAAGAGCTGCTCAGAGCTTCTGAAGCTCCGGGTGCGGTCCACGCATATGCGCAGCGCTCTTACGGGACACAGCAACGCCAAGGCTGGGTCTGCCTCCTCCGAGGGCAGTGCTTGCGGGTTCACCACCTGATCGCGGAAAGGCGTGGTGGGAACCTTAGGCACGTATCCAGGCCGGGGTCTCAGGACAACGTGAGAGTAGGCCGGCCCAAACACAAGGCACTCTTCGCTTACCGAAAATGCTTGAAGGTCCCCGACCCTCTTGATGGAAGTGAGCGCGGTCAGGAGCGCTGTCTTGGCCGACAGGACTTTCAGCTCGACTGAGTCCAGCGGCTCAAAGGGACCCCTCTGAAGTCCAGCCAGGACAATAGAGAGATCCCAGGAGGGCATCAGGGGTGGCCTAGGAGGATTTAACCTTCTGGCACCCCTCAGGAACCTCACGATGAGATCGTGCTTCCCCAGGGACCGGCCGTCCACTGCATCGTGATGGGCCGCAATAGCAGCCACGTACACTTTCAAGGTGGAGGGCGACAGCCCGCGCTCCAACCTCTCTTGCAGGAAAGAAAGCACCACTCCAATCGTGCATCTTCGGGGGTCCTCCCGCCGAGAAGAACACCAGTCCGCGAACAGACTCCACTTCAGCCTGTGGCAGGCCACTCAAGTCTGCCGCGTCCCATCCAGGAGCCGCACATGGCGGTTCCACAGACCTGGACGCGGGTGCCGTATGGTGCCGAGCCCCTGAGAAAGAAGGTCCTTCCTCAGAGGGATGCGCCAGGGAGGGGCTGTTGCGAGGAGGGTGAGTTCCGGAAATCAGGTCCGGGTGGGCCAATATGGCGCAACCAACAAGACCTGCTCCTCGTCCTCCCTGACCTTGCACAGTGTCTGTGCGATCAGGCTCACTGGGGGAAACGCATACTTGCGCAGAGCCCGAGGCCAGCTGTGTGCCAGTGCGTCCGTGCCGGGGGGGGGCCTCGGCCAGGGAGAAATACAGCTGGCAGTGGGAGGACTTGCGGGAAGCAAACAGGTCTACCTGAGCTTCCCCGAATCGACTCCAAATCAGCCGGATCGTCTCGGGATGGAGTCGCCATTCTCCGGGGAAGTGAGCTGTCGTGAGAGCGCGTCGGCTGCACGATTGAGCTCCCCCGGAATGTGGACGGCGCGCAGCGATTTGAGCTGTGACTGACTCCAGAGGAGGAGATGGCGGGCGAGCTGTGACATGCGGCGTGATCGTAGACCTCCCTGCCGGTTGATGTACGAAACAGCCGCAGTGTTGTCCGTGCGGACCAACACGTGAACTCAGGCAGTTCAGCACTGATTGGGCACGCTCGTCCGAGAGACGTGCCGTCATACTCACAGAGTCTAACTCCACACCGAGAAAAGAGATTCTCTGCACAGGGGAGAGCTTGCTCTTTTCCCAGTTGACCCGAAGCCCCAACTGGCTGAGGTGCCGGAGCACCAGGTCCCTGTGACCACCCAACTGTTCTCGCGATCGGGCCAGGATGAGCCAATCGTCGAGATAGTTGAGGATCCTGACGCCCACTTCCCGTAACGGGGCAAGGGCGCCCTTCGCCACCTTCGTGAAGGCACGGGGAGACAGGGAGAGCCCGAAGGGGAGGACCCTGTACTGCCATGCCCGCCCCTCGAACGCAAACCGTAGGAACGGCCTGTGTCGAGGGCGAATCGAGACATGAAAGTAAGCGTCCTTCAGGTCGATCGCTGCAAACCAATCCACGGAGTGAACTCATCTGCGTCAACATCTTGAACGGGAGCTTGTGTAGGGCCCGATTCAAGACTCGCAGGTCCAGGATTGGCCGGAGGCCACCGCCTTTCTTGGGCACGATGAAGTAGGGGCTGTAAAACCCCTGCCTCATCTCGGCTGGAGGGACCGGCTCGATTGCACCCTTTGCCAGAAGGACAGCAATCTCCTCGCGCAGGACAGGTGCATCTCGGACTGCCACCGAAGTCTCGAGGATGCCGCTGAACCTGGGCGGCCGCCTGTCGAACTGAATCGCATAGCCGAGTCGAACTGTGCGAATGAGCCAGCGAGACGGGCTGGGTAGCTTAAGCCACGCCCCCAGATACCGTGCAAGCGGCACCAAAGGCCCAATCGACGTGCCCGCAGTGGTGCAGCGAGGGGGAGTAAGGTTGGATGGAACAGAAGGCAGTGCGTTCTGACTCATCCCCACAAAACTCCCTAAGTCCCCGGGGGGACTGGCTAGAGGTGCGCGGGGAGGCATCGCGTCCCCAGACCGCACTCTCTTGGCCACTGGCAATATGGGTCCCGGGTGAGAGTGAGGAGGCATTGCGTCGCACACTGTCAGCCCGCAGACCTGGGAACCCGGAGGAAAGGGAAATTGCTCTTTCTTTGACAATGTGGGTACCACTGGCCCTTGAGCCAGTGGCGGAACAGAAACCACAGGATTCTCCACCCGGCCCTCCTCCGGGGGAAGGAGTGACGCTAGCCTCGTCGTCTCCTGGGAAAGAGCAAATTCCTCCATCTCCGGGTTGTGCGCGTCAGGGCCGCTTTGTCGTCTTCCTGGAGGACTTGGCGGCCGGCTGAGGCGCAGGGGGCGCCGCACTCCTGCGAGAGGCTCGACGCACCGGCCTAGGTGACGACTCAGCACGGGGCGGAGCAGCTCTGGAGGACGCAGGAGGGCGCCCACGGCGACCAGCAGACTGGGGCCTGGCCCTTGGGCCAGCGGTGGCAGCTGGAGCATCCCGCCGTTTAGGGAGGATGTGCTGAATTGCCTCCGTCTGCTTTTGTACTGCCGAGAATTGCTGGGCAAAACCCTCGACAGTGTCGCCAAATAGCCCCGTCTGGGAGATGGAGGCGTCGAGAAAGCGTACTTTGTCGACGTCCTTCATCTCGGCCAGATTGAGCCAGAGATGGCGCTCTTGGACCACTAACGTGGACATCGCCTACCCGAGGGACCGCGCCGTGACTTTCGTCGCCCGGAGAGCGAAGTCAGTCGCCGTGCGCAGCTCCTGCATCAACCCCGGGTCGGGACTACCCTCGTGCATTTGTTTTAGTGCCTTGGCCTGGTGAACTTGCAGGATGGCCATGGCATGCAGGGCAGAGGCGGCCTGGCCCGCAGCGCTGTAGGCCTTGGCGGCGAGTGCGGCCGTCAGCTTACAGGCTTTGGACGGGAGACGCGGACGATTCCTCCAGGTGGCGGCATTTTGCGGGCACAGGTGCACCGCAACCGCTCTCTCCACCTGGGGAATATCCACGTACCCCCTGGCCGCCCCGCCATCGAGGGTAGTGAGGACGGAGGAGGGAGACGAGCGGCTTCTGGCCGAGAAAGGGGCCGTCCACGACTTCGTCAGCTCCTCATGCACCTCCGGGAAGAAAGGCACCGGGGCAAAGTGCGGCCGCTGGTCGCGTTTTTGCGCCGATGAACCAATCATCCAGCCGCGAGGGCTCGGGACTGGGCGGTCTGTTGACCTCCAGCCCGATACTCACGGCTGCCCGGGCAAGCATGGCCGTCAGCTCTGGGTCCGGATCGGCAGTGGCGACAACACCCGAGGGGGGCAGCCCCGCCGATCGTTCATCCTCAGAGGACGAAGCCCATCCCCCGATGCCGCGATCGACATCTGATCCTCGGGCGGCGCACCGAATGAAATGCTGGCGGCCCCGTGAGGCGAACCAGCGAAATCACTCGGGAACCGGACGGAACAAGCGCTGCGGGAGGAGTAAGAGGTCCGTGGGGGCGTGCCCGGCAGAGAAGCTCTTACTGTCACCCTCAGATCTCCCAGAGCGCCAGCCGGCGGTCCTCTGCTCGAGCCAGAGAGACCGGGACGGGTGGCGGCAGAGGGTGCCAATCCTTTCAGAAAGGAAAGGCGAGAACGCAGCGTTGCCATGTTCATACGCCCACAACAGGCGCATGACTCATCCACAAACGCATCTTCAGCGTGCTGGATGCCCAGACACTGAAGACAACGCTCGTGACCGTCATCCGAGGACAGGAAGCGACCGCAACCAAGAGAACACGGACGGAACGGCATCTTTAAAAAGACGCGAACCGCCCAGTGTTTTAGAAATTTGCTCTTTCAGGTGAAGTGCCTAATCGCTGCTGCAGGGACACCGCTGTCTGCACCGTAACGCCACCCAGGAACAAACTTCGAGGCAGACGGCTTTGTGGAGATCTGATCTGTTTTGAAGATTTCTCATCCACTCGGCTCCGAAGCAAAAATCTGATGAGTGGATGCACCTGTCGCCCTTTTATACCCGTATGCACGGGGAGTGGCTCAGGTATGCAAAATCCACTAGCCAAATTTCATTGGCGTTTTCTCTTATCAGAGGCAGTCGGGGCTCTCAAGTAAATCCCCTAATGTCGTCACGACATAACTCGTAGTGACCGACAGATAGGGAACTATATTAACATTCATACCAATAACGATAACTATATTAGTGTTCATACAAATAACGATAACTATATTAGCGTTCATACCAATAACGATAACTATATTAGCGTTCATACCAATAACGATAACTATATTAGCGTTCATACCAATAACGATAACTATATTAACGTTCATACCAATAACGATAACTATATTAACATTCATACCAATAACGATAACTATATTAACATTCATACCAATAACGATAACTATATTAACATTCATACCCATTCATACCAATAACGATAACTATATTAGCGTTCATACCAATAACGATAACTATATTAGCGTTCATACCAATAACGATAACTATATTAGCGTTCATACCAATAACGATAACTATATTAGCGTTCATACCAATAACGATAACTATATTAGCGTTCACACCAATAACGATAACTATATTAACATTCACACCAATAACGATAACTATATTAGCATTCACACCAAAAATTATAACTATATTAACGTTCACCAATAGCGATAACTATATTAGCATTCACATAGAAAATTATAACTATTTTTGCATTCACACCAAAATTGATAACTATTATTAGTGTTCACACCAAAATGATAACTTCAACATTCACACCAATAGCGATAACTATATTAGCGTTCACACCAAAAATTATAACTATATGAGCGTTCACACCAATAACGATAACTATATTAGCGTTCACACCAAAAATGATAACTATGTTAGCGTTCACACCAATGACGATAACTATATGAGCGTTCACACCAATAACGATAACTATATTAGCGTTCACACCAATAACGATAACTATATTAGCGTTCACACCAATAACGATAACTATATTAGTGTTCACACCAAAAATGATAACTATATTAGCGTTCACACCAAGAATGATAACTATATTAGTGTTCACACCAAAAATGATAACTATATGAGCGTTCACAGCAATAACGATAACTATATTAGCGTTCACACCAATAACGATAACTACAGTATATGAGCGTTCACATAAAAAATTATAACTATTTTTGCGTTCACACCAAAATTGATAACTGTATTATTAGTGTTCACACCAAAATGGTAACTGTAAGCGTTCACACAAAAATGATAACTATATTAGCGTTCAGACCAAAAATGATAACTACTATATTAGCGTTCACACTAATATCAAAAACTATATTGATACCATTTATTAGCATTTACACAAAAAATTATATAACTTTATTAACATTCACACCAATAACAAAAATATGTATATGAGCGCTCACACCAATAACAATAATGAAATTAGCGTTTAAACTAATATAGTCATTGTTATAGTTATTGGTGTTCACACCAAAAACGATAACTATATTAGCGTTTACATCAAAGACGATAACTACTATATTAGCGTTCACACTAATATCAAAAACTATATTAGTGTTCAAACCAATAAAAATAATCATAACAATAAGTATATTAGCGTTTACACCAAAAATTATAACTATATTAGCGTTCACACCAAAAATGATAACTATATTAGCGTTCACACCGATAACGATAACTATATTAGTGTTCACACCAAAAATGATAACTATATTAGCGTTCACACCGATAACGATAACTATATTAGTGTTCACACCAAAAATGATAACTATATTAGCGTTCACACCAATAACGCTAACTATATTAGCGTTCACACCAATAACGATAACTATATTAGCGTTCACACCAATAACGATAACTACAGTATATGAGCGTTCACATAAAAAATTATAACTATTTTTGCGTTCACACCAAAATTGATAACTGTATTATTAGTGTTCACACCAAAATGGTAACTGTAAGCGTTCACACAAAAATGATAACTATATTAGCGTTCAGACCAAAAATGATAAGTACTATATTAGCGTTCACACTAATATCAAAAACTATATTGATACCATTTATTAGCATTTACACAAAAAATTATATAACTTTATTAACATTCACACCAATAACAAAAATATGTATATGAGCGCTCACACCAATAACAATAATGAAATTAGCGTTTAAACTAATATAGTCATTGTTATAGTTATTGGTGTTCACACCAAAAACGATAACTATATTAGCGTTTACATCAAAGACGATAACTACTATATTAGCGTTCACACTAATATCAAAAGCGATATTAGTGTTCAAACCAATAAAAATAATCATAACAATAAGTATATTAGCGTTTGCACCAAAAATTATAACTATATTAGCGTTCACACCAATAACGATAACTATATTAGCGTTCACACCAATAACGATAACTATATTAGCGTTCACACCAATAACGATAACTATATTAGCGTTCACACCAATAACGATAACTATAACAATAACTATATTGTCACGGTCTCTGGTAGATGAAACTCACTGAGAGCAGGAAATCCAATATAACAGTCTTTAATAGAAATCCACTTGGAAACAGACAGGGTAAACACTGGAATAATCCACTCAAACGTGTAACATAGACAATAACTGGCAAATGAAATGGGGAAAACTCAGGGCTTATAAACCCAGGGGCAAATGGGTTTATTAAATATGGGTTTATCCACTTTGGGACCAATTTGGACATTTTCACTTAGGGGTGTACTCACTTTTGTTGCCAGCGGTTTAGACATAAATGGCTGTGTGTTGAGTTATTTTGAGGGGACAGCAAATTTACACTGTTATACAAGCTGTACACTCACTACTTTACATTGTAGCAAAGTGTAATTTCTTCAGTGTTGTCGCATGAAAACATATAATAACATATTTACAAACATGTGAGGGGTGTACTCACTTCTGTGAGATACTGTATTAGGTTATAATGATAACTATATTAGCATCCATACCAAAATACAATATTTTAATCTTGCGCTGCAGTTTTGTCATCTTTATTTTTAAAAATGCTCCAGCTCTTCAAAGTTGGATGGATTCAGATTGGCTTTAAATTAAAAATAGTTTGGTAATGCACCTCTGTGTCGTTATGATTATAATTGCAGTGCGGACTTCCCTATTCTTACAGAATTAGAATGATTATTAAAAAGTTAGAGTTACAGTTATAGCCTTTAATGTAAACAGGCCTTTAATTGTGTGTGGAATAAAGTTAATCAATAAATCTGAATCTACAGCAGTTGTGTTCGCCAATCCGATCCGAGTGGGTTCTGAGAACGATCTTGCCATTTCTGAGCATGTTTCTGAGACTACAGCATAATTAATAATAAAGCAGCACGTGCCTCGGTCCTGTCACATCAAATGAAAGTTTGATGTCTTCCGCTGCGCTCTTACATAATGATCACGTGTCGCTCGATCTTTGTTCATAAACTCCATGAGCACAGAATCGTCTGATGCACCTGCAGTATTTATGACAGCGAGCGACACGTGACGACTCTGCAAAAACCTGCCAGGAATTAAAACACTGCATGTGAACTACACACTCCATTAACTCTTCATGAGAACCTCGTCTTTTTCTCATCTACTGATTCTTTTCTCCAAAATACATCTTTATCTAATCACTGATGTCTCAATATGTTTATTCATATTTAATATATACATAAACGTAAATACACATAAACTAGAGTTCAAACGTCTGGGGTGAGTAAGAATTTAATGTTTCTGAAAGTCTCTTCTGCTCAGAAAGGCTGCATTTGAATGATCAAAAATAAGTGTTAAAATAAGTGTTTTCTATGTGAATATGTGTTAAACTGTAATGTATTTCTGTGATCTGCAGCTGTATTTCCATCATCATTACTGCAGTCTTCAGTGTCACATGATCTTCAGAAATCAAAATAATACACTGATTTACTGCTCAACAAACATTTCTGATTATTATCAATGTTGAACACAGTTGTGCTGCTCAATATTTTGGTGGAAAATGTGATACATTGCCATTGAGTCTAGACTAAGATTAATATATATATATATATATATATATATATATATATATGGTAACACTTTAGAACAAGGAACACTTATTAACTATTAACTACGACTTTTCCCTCAATAAACTCCTAATTTTCTGCTTATTAATAGTTAGTAAGGTAGTTGTTAAATTTAGGTATTGTGTAGGATTAGGGATGTAGAATAAGGCATTAATATGTGCTTAATTACTACTAATAAATGGCTAATATTCCATTAATATGCATGCTAATTAGCAACTAGTTAAGAGACCCTAAAATTAAGTCTTATATATATATATATATATATATATATACTGTATATATGCAGTATTTTATATATATGCTACACTGGCGGTCAAATGTGTTAAATAATTAAGATTTTTATTTATTTATTGTAAGAATTATGAATTTATTTGATCAAAAATACAGTAAAATAATAATATTATGAAATATTACATTTAAAATAGTGGTTGTCCATAAAATATATTTTAAAATATAATGTATTTCTGTGATCTGCAGCTGTATTTCCAGCATCATTACTCCAGTCTTCAGTGTCACATGATCTTCAGAAATCATTATAATATACTGATTTACAGCTTAATTATTATCAGTTATTATATTTTTGTGGAAACTGTGATACTTTTCCAGGATTATTTGAAGAATACACACTTAAAGAACAGAATTTATTTGAAACATAAATAATTTGTAGTAAGTATAAATTTCTTTACTGTCATTTAAATCAATTTAATGCAAGTTTGTCAAATAAAAGTATTAATTTATATGTATATATATTATTCTTACTCTAGAATCAATGGTAATGTATCACATTTTCCACAAATATATTGTGCAGCACAACTGTGTTCAGCATTGATAATAATCAGAAATGGTTTTTTTAGCAGCAAATCAGTATATTATTATGATTTCTGAAGACCAATAGAAGGGCACAGTGTGCCAGTCATTCATTAAATGTTAATGATTTTTACTTCTGTATTGTGTTATATTTTGATGTTAGTAAATGGTGTTAAAAATTGCTCTGCGTATAATGAGCCGGTGGGTTTACGGTGTGGTGGGCCGCTCTGTGCCAGAAAGTCCAGGGCCACTTTTTAGGCCCAGTCTGCCTTTCATCTGAGAGGAATACACGAGAACGAGAAGAATAAATAAATAGTCAAAATAAAATCCCAGACGTACCGAACAAGCGTCGATGGAACAGGAACTTGCCGGCGATGAGGCCCGTGATGATGGCGAGGATCCACATCAGGACCTTGAGGACGTTCCATCCTCCTCCGGGATATTTATTGACCACGAACGAGAAGCAGTTTCCCACCACGATCATGTGCGCTTGTGTCTGGCTGTGAGACACCGGGTCCTCGGCGAAGACCAGGAAGTTGAAGAAGGTGACCAGGTAGGCCACCACCAGACGAGACCAGGGGTGCTGGAAGTAATAGCGGAAGCGGGCGTTGATCTCCATCCGTCTGAGGACGCCCAGACACCGCCCGCCTGAAACACAGCACTTTTTACTTTAATTTACTTTACTTTTAGTCATTTATCAAAAGCGACTTACAAATAAGAAAAAGTAACTAAAACTAAAAGTTAAAACTCTTTAAATACTATATACACACATTTAAGAAAATAAAGAAATTACATAAAATTGACAAATGCATACAACAACATTTCAATAATAAATATATAAATGAAAAAAATAAACTAAAAACAATTCAAAATATTAAAACAACAACTTAATTACACACAGTAAGAAATGGTTATAAAAACTGAAACAGAAGTGAAACAAGTTGTAGGAAAGAGGAAAAATAAAATAAAATAAAAAGTGATACTTATATACTTATATTGATACTTATAGCACAGAGACGCTTAAGCCTTTCACAGCTCGATGAATCATTAGCCACTCAAACTCATGTTCCTCCAAACCCGTAGGTTTGCAGTGGAACACAAAAGAGACACTTTATGGTACTTTTTAAAGTGTATTTTTCCTGCTCACTGTTGGTTTTCAGTGTATGTTAATGAGCAGCATGAACATTTGGTGAATCGTCTTATTTTGTGCTCCACAGAAGGAAGTTCAGGGATCCGAACTAAGAATTTAGACAGCATAATTATTAAGGTTAACTAAAACTGAAACCATAACATTAAAAAAAAAAAATAATAATAAAAAATAAGCAGAATTATGGACACCAGTTTCCACCTAAAATAAATAAAAAGGTAATTGCTACTGTTTATCTCACAATTCTGACTATTTGTCCCGACAATTGCAAGTTTATAGTTCACAATTCTGAGAAAAGTTGTCAGATAAAAAGTCGCAATTAACTTTTTTTATTTTATTTAGTGCCAGAAGCAGGCATCCAAATGATAAAAATAAAAAAAAGAAGAAGAAAAAAAGTATATTATAATATAAAAAAATATATATTTTATTTTGTCTATTTGTCAAAGCAATATTTCTCTTTTTCATTTATTTCAAAATAACAATAAATTAATAAAAAGTAGACATTTAAAACTAATACAAAATAAACACACACAAAAAAATTACTTAACTAAAATGAAAGTGAAAATAGAAATGATAAAATTACAACCTGATATTTCTTATTAAAAATATTTAGGTCACATTTCGCCTCATAATTAATTATTTAAATAAATTTAATTATATAGTTTAATAAAAAATAAAAAAACAAAGTCTACACACTAAGAAAGCTCAGAGCCCAATGTATTGTGTTAATATGGAATTGATTTTTAAAAAGGAATTGATTTCAAGTGTTTATCTGACTTATTTTGCATTGCTTGAAGGAAATATCCATAAAATCATCAGTACCTTTCCTGTTTTTTTTCTACAGTTTATTTTTAGGAGCATAAACATTTCTGCAGTTCTTTCTTTTGATTGTGTTGTGAAAAATGACCTGCACCTGTTCTCAGTTTCATCTGATTCAGATAAAATAGTCTGGAATGATAGAAACCAGGAGTTCATTAAATCTGGACTAGATCTGGTAAAGACATGTCACACACACACACACACACACACACACACACTAATGTTCACAGCAACGGCCCAAAATATCTGACATGAGCATGTGTGATGACGCAAGTGTTCTGGAATAACCCACTGCTCAGAAACCATGTGCTGCTGGACCCATTTAACCTGTGTGTGTGTGTGTGTCTGTCTGTCTGTCTGTCTGTCTGTCTATCTATCTATCTATCTATCTATCTATCTATCTATCATCTTGTTTACATTCATGGCTTTCAGTGCAACACTGGAACCCTTCCCTTTAATGATCACATGTCAAAACAATCAATCTCAGCAAAAAATAAGCAGATGATTTCACTGCACGACGCACGCATGTTACACACACACACACACACACACACACACACACACACACACAGAGACACAGACACACAGACAGACACAGAGAGAGAGAGACACAGACACACACAGAGACACAGAGAGAGACACAGACACACACAGAGACACAGACACACACACACACACAGAGAGACACAGACACAGAGACACAGACAGACAGACACAGATATGAGTCTCTTACGCAGACAGTCGTGGAAAGATTCCGAGGCCATCGCCGCGTTTGCGCTCCTCCTTCAGCGATGAACCGCGGCGCGTCGCTCAGAAACAAAACACAGACAGACCTCTCTCTCTCTCTCTCTCTCTCTCTCTCTCTCAATTCAATTCAGAAAGCTTTATTGGCATGACAAAAACATACATTTTGTATTACCAAAGCATTAAAACAACATAGAAAATGATTTAGAATTTCTGAACATTTAGTAAAGCCTAGAGAAAATAATAGTAATAATGAAACTAAATAAAGGCATTATTATATAAACACATGGCTAGATATAGCAACAACAACAAAAAATGCTAATAGTGTTAATAAAATAATATTAATAAAATAAATAAAGAATTATAATAATAAATAAAAGATTATACTACAGTCATCATGTACTGAACTTAGAAAACTGAACACTGTATAGATGATATAGATGTGTGTAGCTGTAATGTGTGTGTGTTTGTGCTGTGAGTGAGTGTGTGTGTGTGTGTGTGTGTGTGTGTGTGTGAGTGTGTGTGTGTTTGTGCTGTGTGTGTGTGTGTGTGTGTGTGTGTGTGTGTGTGTGTGTGTGTGTGTGTGTGTGAGTGTGTGTTTGTGCTGTGAGTGAGTGTGTGTTTATTGGCTGTTTGTTTCTCTCTGGCTGTCTCTCAGGAGATGACAAGATGCTACAAATCTTGCAGCTATATTACAACATTTGGCTTCTTCACCAAGAATGAAACCGAGTTTTTGAGTTGGATTACAGGTGCTAAATTGGGGGAATATTGTATTAATTTTGTGGTAGTAGTGGTCTCTGATATCTTTATATTTTGTGCATTCTGTGAGGAAGTGCAGCTCCGTCTCCGTCACTCCCAGGATGCAGTGCGAGCAGAGTCTGTCCTCACGAGAGAGCCAGGTCTGTCTGCGGCCCGTCTCTACGGCCAGACTGTGTTCACTGAGTCTGTACATCGTCAGTGTTTTCCTGAGTCTCACATCACTCACGGCGCTCAGGTAGATCGCAACAGTGGATTCTCCATTTAGGGCCCAATAACATTCCAGTTTGTGCTGGTTTTTAATGCTGTTTGTCCAATGGGTGATGTACTTGTCTTTTTCTGTGTTTATAATGTGTGTGAGTGTGTGTGTGTCTCCTGAGGCTGGCTGATCTCTGTGTGTGTGAGTGTGTGTGTGTCCTGAGGCTGGCTGATCTCTGTGTGTGTGTGTGAGTGTGTGTGTGTCCTGAGGCTGGCTGATCTCTGTGTGTGTGAGTGTGTGTGTGCTGAGGCTGGCTGATCTCTGTGTGTGTGAGTGTGTGTGTGCTGAGGCTGGCTGATCTCTGTGTGTGTGAGTGTGTGTGTGCTGAGGCTGGCTGATCTCTGTGTGTGTGTGTGTCCTGAGGCTGGCTGATCTCTGTGTGTGTGAGTGTGTGTGTGTCCTGAGGCTGGCTGATCTCTGTGTGTGTGAGTGTGTGTGTGTCCTGAGGCTGGCTGATCTCTGTGCGTGTGTGTCCTGGGGCTGGCTGATCTCTGTGTGTGTGAGTGTGTGTGTGCTGAGGCTGGCTGATCTCTGTGTGTGTGTGTCCTGAGGCTGGCTGATCTCTGTGTGTGTGAGTGTGTGTGTGTGTCCTGAGGCTGGCTGATCTCTGTGTGTGTGAGTGTGTGTGTGTCCTGAGGCTGGCTGATCTCTGTGTGTGTGAGTGTGTGTGTGTCCTGAGGCTGGCTGATCTCTGTGTGTGTGAGTGTGTGTGTGCTGAGGCTGGCTGATCTCTGTGTGTGTGTGTCCTGAGGCTGGCTGATCTCTGTGTGTGTGAGTGTGTGTGTGTCCTGAGGCTGGCTGATCTCTGTGTGTGTGAGTGTGTGTGTGTGTCCTGAGGCTGGCTGATCTCTGTGTGTGTGAGTGTGTGTGTGTGTCCTGAGGCTGGCTGATCTCTGTGTGTGTGAGTGTGTGTGTGTCCTGAGGCTGGCTGATCTCTGTGTGTGTGAGTGTGTGTGTGCTGAGGCTGGCTGATCTCTGTGTGTGTGTGTCCTGAGGCTGGCTGATCTCTGTGTGTGTGAGTGTGTGTGTGTGTCCTGAGGCTGGCTGATCTCTGTGTGTGTGAGTGTGTGTGTGTCCTGAGGCTGGCTGATCTCTGTGTGTGTGAGCTCAGTCAGTCTCAGCACCAGCTGAAGGAGGGGACTCTTACTTACGCTCAGCTCTTGGTGTTTTAGGGCTTTGTAATGGTATGTGTTGGGGTCACTTGTTTTTAGGTGTTTCCAGAATTTCAGGGCTCTTTTTTGAATGTTTAGAAGCAGAGGGTATTGGCCTAATTCTGCTCTGCATCCGTTGTTTGGAGTATTTCTTTGGACTTTGAGTATTCTTTTACAGAAATTTAAATGTAGAGTTTCGATCGGGTGTTTTTCCCAATTTAAGAAGTCAAATTTTATAGAAGGACCCCACACTTCACTGCCATATAAAACAATTGGTTCAATTATAGATTTGAAAAGTTTGAGCCAGATTTGGATTGGGTTGTTGATTTTAATGGATCTTTTTATGGCATAGAAAGCCCTTTGAGCTTTCTCTTTGAGTTCATTCACAGCCAAAGCAAAGTTACCGGTTGGAGTTATTTTCAGGCTGAGGTAAGAGTATGTTTTTGTGGTTTCAATGGTTCTGTGTGATAGTGTGAATGTGTGTGTTGGTCCCTGAGATCTGGAGCGTTTCTGGAACATCATTACTCTAGTTTTTTGGAGGTTGACCGTCAGGGCCCAGGTCTGACAGTAATCCTCCAGCAGATTCAGGCTGTCCTGAAGCCCCTCTTCAGTGGGCGACAGGAGGACCAGGTCATCTGCGTAGAGAAGACACTTTATCTCTGTGTCGTGTAGAGTGAGACCTTGAAAGGGGGCGTGTTCTAATGTGTTGGCCAATTGGTTGATGTAGATGTTGAAGAGGGCGGGGCTTAAACTGCATCCCTGTCTCACTCCACGCCCCTGGGGGAAGAATTCGGTTCTTTGGTTCCCAATTTTAACCGCACAATGGCTGGCTGTGTACATTGATTTGATCAAATCATAGAATTTTCCCCCTATTCCACTGTCGATAAGTGTTAGGTATAGTCCTTCATGCCAGATTGAATCGAAAATTGAAGCTTTGCTCTGTGTGTTTCAGCATCTCGTTCAGGATGCTGTCGACGCCACAGGCTTTCTTCGGCTCAAGGACCCCTAATTTATTATAGTGTATAAAGAAAACAAAGCCTATTTTTAGGACCATAAATATTTTTGCAATTCTTTTGATTTTGTTGTGGGCTGATTCTGTTATTTTAGTATTATAAACATCTGTTGTTTTAGTATTACTGATATTTTGAATTAGATTGTATTTTTAAAATGCTTTTAATATTTTCTGTTTTTATTTTCTTTAAAGTATGAAATGAAATATACTTTATTGTCTCCAAAGGGGAAATTTGTGATGCATTAGAAATTAAAACAATATTCATACACACTATGCACTCACAAAGGTACAAAAAGTATATTATTATTATTATGATTATATTGCAAAAGACATTTAATATTGAGAAAATGGTATTAATGAACTGAATTGATCTGAAACTCTTCTGTAGGGCTGCTTTACAGCTGGAATGTATTTAATGAATTATGCAACATGAACACATTATTTTACTGCATGCATATATTAATGTTCAACCTTCTGCTAATTGATTAAAAAACAAAAGCGACAGAAGATATTTTATAAAGACATTATGCATTTCAAATGAAGAATATGAAGATTAAGATAGGAGAACAAAAATGTATAGTTAGCCTATATACATGAAGGTATGAGATTTGGATTCTTACACACAGTACCAATGAATGTGAGGTTGTTTGATGTCTGCGCATGCGCAGTGCGGAGGGAGGGGCACGTGACCTCACCCGCTCCTTCTTCCGGGATCGAGAGTCTCGAAACATCTTCCTCCGAGTGAAACAATGTCTCATCAGACGGGTATTCAGGGTAAGAGCCACATATTCTTATGATGTATACACCAGCATCTGTTTGAGAGGAATGAGCGAGCAGCGCGAGACACACACAGTGCCGAGATTCGTTTAGAAAAACAGACATTTATGATTAAAATCATCTTCTGATCAGTGTTTGCTGCACATGCATCCAGACAGCAGCAGCAGACTCTAACATCCACAGCAGGTCATCTTAATACCTGCAAATAAACTTATTAGTGCTGTCAAACGAGCCAAAATAAAAGCTTTTCTTTACATATTTATTATGTCTATATAAATGTTCTCACATGCAATATATAGTTTTAAAGTATATAAATGTATTAATTTTTAATGATTGGCTGTACATGTAGAGAACGATATTACTGTGTGAATGCATATGATATAATAATAATAATAATGAATTGTGTGCATTATTATATATTATATGTGTATTATTTTGATAAACTTGCCCACAGTCGAGCTGTATTATTAAACTAATCCCATCCAGGGTTATAATAATTAACTAAAACTTTAAATAAAATACATGTTAACTGAAATACGAAATAAAACACACAACTTTCTCTTTAATTTACTTTAATTTGAAGTGCTAAAAAAAAAATTAATTAAAACTATATAGACATTTTAAAAAAAATACAAAAAATTACTAAAACTTTAAAATTATAATGAAAATGAAAAATAAAAAAACCTTAATTTAAAATATTTGTTACTTAAAATAAATGTTAACTGAAATTAAAATCAGCAACATTTATCATTTATTTACTTTAACTTGATGTAAAAACTACAACTAAAGCTGAAATACAGACTATTTATATTTATTATTAAACTATTTAACTATATATATTTAAATTTATATTTATTTAATTATTAGAAATGACAAAAATGCACAAAATTCCTTAAACTTTACTAACTTGTTGTTATTATTATTATTAATGCAGTTTATATAAAGTAGTAACCAGTCAGAGCACCAGAAAACATACACCTTACTTTAGATATTAATATATTAGATATTATATTCATACTAGATAATAACAATTAGAACCTAACTAAATATTAACTTCCTGTTTTCTGTGTTTCTGACTACGGTCATCAATAATAATAATAGATCTGTACATAATGTGCTTCAGTAGAGCTGATAAAGACATGTGATATAGTGTGTGTATATCATCAGAATCTGATTCGATTGATTATCAGTCTCTGGTGACTTGTCTTGTAGTTCACTCGTTAGTTTGTTCGTTTGTCTTCTAGCTGCTGACGAGGTGAAGGATGTTTTTGGTAACGCCAGGAACGGACAGTACAGACTCCTGAAGATCGTGATTGAAAACGGTAGAAACCCCACGCAGGATCATTTACAATCATCAGGATAAAAGTAGCTCATAACTCACAGATTTAGGAGGAAATCTTGGACGTGTCAGTCCTAAATATTTCCCGATTCGTTTTAGCGCTAAAACTAGCTCCTAAATCTGTGAAACGTTAGGAGAAGTGAAGAGGACTCCTGAGTCACTAAGACTAATCACAAACTATCCTGAAATAGCTGTTTCCGGCAAAAAAAGGTATCGCTTTTGGTTTTGGAGGCTATCCCAACCTTAAATGTTCCTTTGATTATATCCTTGTTTTCATTCAGCAGCTGGGCAAGAAATAACAGCTGTTCTTGGGTCCAGTTTGGTTTTCTGTTATGTTTGCATGTCTTACTATTAGTCATGATTATTCTCTAGTTAATTAAAAGGCTGTTTATTTGCATATCCGCTAATTGTTTATGAGAAGCTGACAATTATCTGAACATATACTTGTTTAATTAGTGACACTTAACCTGCATTTTATAATCTTTATTTGAATGTGGCAACATAATGTCACACTCCACAATATTTCTATGAATAAATCTCTGATAGAGACTTTCAGCCAATCACTGTGTGCGCAGTTACTAAGCATGCTGACATCATCCATAGCAACGAGGTAAACCCCGCCCCCTTACTCTGATCTTAAGACTTCTCTCTGTTGCTTAGTACAAGTTTGTCTCAGCAGCTTTGTGAATAGGTTTTAAGAGAAAACTCTTAGTGGTAAGATGAAATGTTTTGTGAATACGAGCCCAGTCAGAATGAGTGATGGTGGTGGATGTGGTTTCAGAGGAGCTGGTTCTAGGCCTCACCAAAGCGGCCGCTCGCAGCTGGGAGGAAGACTATGATGCTCTTCTGCTTCCTGTGCTGGATAAAGAGCTGCCCTGTTATATCCTGTACCGCCTGGACTCCACCAACAGCCTGGGACACGAGTGGATCTTCATCGCCTGGTCACCTGACCACTCACCTGTAAGACACACCAGTCATGACCATAGTCTAGATCTTAAAGCTTCTTCAGATGCCTCTCATTCTTATCATTCTCATACGTGTTCAGGCTCGTCAGCATCGTTAAACAGTGTGTGTGTGTGTGTTGAGGGGACAAACACTGATCTGGGACCCATTTACACACTGATCCTTTCAGTTCTTCTGGAAACAGCTGAACTGATCTGTTAGACTTCTGTTATTACACAATGTTTAGTACTTTTATATATTATTATTACTATAAGAAATGTATTTATATTTATTAAACAATATATAAATAATATTAAATAATAAAATAATGTGTAAAATGTAATTTATAAATATATTATGATTTATAACAAAATAATAATACATGATTACTAAAATATGAAAATGCTTAATAACAGTTTTATAAATAATAATATTACTAATAATGATATAAGAAAATTTAAATATTTTGTAATTAAATATATTTATGAAAAGAAAATATAATATAAATAATATATGTATACAATATATTTTAGGATTTATAAATATAAACTAATAATTATTCAATTATTGATAAATAATTACAAACTAAATAAATATGTATAAATAATAAAAAATATATAATTTGTTATTTGAAATTGTATTAGAAATGTATAAATCTTAATAAATAATATATATTTATAAAATAATATATGTAAAATGTTATTTAGAAAATATATTTTAGTATTCATAATTTATAATAATGATTAAATTATAAAAAAATTAACAACACCTACATTGATATATGTTTAATTAATAACAATATTTTATAATTAATAATAATAAGTAAAATATATTTTTTTGACCTCAAGGACATCTGATCCCACTCTTAGGACATTCGACAATGCGAGTGTAAAGACAAATGGTTTCTTTTCCACACATTTTTGGTCACGATTTGGTCTGATTTTGTTCTTTTTACATTTACATTAATTTTCATTCATTTAGCAGACACTTTTATCCAAAGCAACTTACAAATGAGGAAAACAACAAACGATTGTGAAGGTTTTTAAGTGAAACTTCCCTTATTTGACTAAGACTGATAGCAGTGGCCGTCTGTGTGTTTGGTGTCGAGCGGCTGCTGCTCTGTTGACTGTGTTTGCTCTTCAGCTGCTTTCATGTGAAACTCACGATCTGTCGCCGCTCTTTCTGACAGGTGCGGCACAAAATGCTGTACGCCGCCACCAGAGCCACGCTCAAGAAGGAGTTCGGCCTCGGACACATTAAAGATGAGATGTTCGGCACCGTGAAGGTTCGTTTTCTTCAATGCAGATGTCAACTGAAGACTTCCTTAAAATGAAGCAATTTAGATTCAAACTACCAGTCAAAACTTGGGGGTCCATAACATGGTTTAATGTTTTTGAGAGAAGGCTCTTCTGCTTATTAAGGCTTCATTTATTTGTTGAACAATATAGTGAAAAATTGTATATATTATTCTAATGTAAAACAGCAGTTTTCTCTGTGAATATGTGTTAAACTGTAATGTATTTCTGTGATCTGCAGCTGTATTTTCAGCATCATTACTGCAGTCTTCAGTGTCACATGATCTTCAGAAATCATAATAATATACTGATCTCCTGCTCAACAAACATTTCTGATTATTATCAATGTTGAACACAGTTGTGCTGCACAATATTTTTGTGGAAACTGTGATGCATTTTATTTTTCAGGATTCACAGATGAATAGAAAGTTCAAAAGAACAGCATTTACTTGAAATATAAATCTTTTGTAACATTATAAATGACTTTACTGGAACTTTTGGTCAAATTAATGTGTCCTTGATGAATAAAAGTATTAATTTCTTCATAAAAAAAATCTTACTGACCCTAGAGCTTTGAACAAATCTCTCTCTCTCTCTCTCTCTCTCTCTCTCTCTCTCTCTCTATACACACACATATATCTGTGACCTAAAGTTTTAAGAACATCACAGTGTGCATTTGTGCTCATATATCATGTGTTTGTCTGTCAGGATGATGTTTCTCTCAGCGGATATAAGAACCATGTTATGGCTCAATCGGCTCCTCTACCCCTGACGGCTGCTGAGGAGGAACTACGACAGATCAAACTCAGTGAGGTACACACACACACACACACACACACACACTCACTTGTACTCACTCGTACACACACACTCGTACACACACACACTCACTCGTATACACGTACACACTCACTCGTACACATGTACACACTCACTCGTACACACACACACGCTCGTACACACACACGTACACACACACACACTCACTCGTACACACACACACTCACTCGTACACACACACACACACACGTACACGCTCGTACACACACACACACGTACACACTCACTCGTACACACACACACACTCACTCGTACACACACACACTCACTCGTACACACACACACACACACACAAATGTGCATGCTACCTCCAAAACAAACACTTCTCTACACTCCTCATTAATCACAACAACATCAGGTGTATGGCAGATAGAGAAGAAAACACTTCAGAATTATTACTGAAACATAGATGGTTTTACACAAGAATGTTTGTATGTTCTTACTAAAGGAAATAAGTAATTTGAGATGTCTTTCACTATCAAGTCCACTCTTCTGTCGTGGTGTTATGCACATTCCCTTGTAAGCATGACAGCTATTCAAGATATGTGGCAGTGTTTCAGTGACCTGCTCTGTAGTGTGATGCAAACAATGAGGAACCTGAGCTGTAGGAAACCAGATAGAGAGGTTAAGTCTGGTAGGGAGGACTTGTAATGTGGCTTTTACTGTGAAATTAACAATGTCCTCACTGAGTGCAGTATTCTTCAGAAATGAATGTGAAACAATGATCAGCAGAGGGAAGACATGCCAGTTTTCCCTGAAGTTTCAGTCCAGTCCAGTGTTGTTTTTGTTGATGCGGATGTTAATGGTTTACTATCACCACCGAATGTGACTGTTGCTCTGACATTTGTAAAGGGATCAGTGATGATATCCTCCGAAACTCTCACGCTTTCAGTGTGAGACCGCACCCACTCCACTGATACTCCAGCTCGAACACAAGGAAGTGGGGCTCTGACTCCCTGGCCAGCAGCACCTTACGTCTCCTTAGATCCAAAAACAGGGAGGATCGAGCCAACTCCCTAACGTCTTTATCATCATTATTCAGCATGTGCAGAAGATGGGAAATCCGCATGCTGGAATAAATCCATGTCACATTCGGTACCCCCAACCCTCCTTCCCATTGAGGAGGAAAAATAACATCACGAGTGCTGTGTGTATCAAGTCCAAACCACTTTCGCACTAGGCTCACTGTTTTGTCATCCATTTCGCTCAGCACTTTCTGCTGGATGTGAACGTTGGAGAACAGATGTTGTACTTTAGGCAGTGCCACCCACACACACTCACTTGTACACACACACTCACACTCACACTCACTCGCACACACACACACACACACACACACACACTCACTCGTTCACACTCACACGCACACACACACACACACACACACTCACACTCACACACACACTCACTCGTTCACACTCACACACACACACACACACACACACACACAGGAACTAAGATACGGCTGTGTAGATCAGAACACCTGCATTAACTGCTTTCATTTGAGAGAGAGAACGTTCTTCTAATCAAAGAAATGATATAGTACCAGTGACTAAAAAGCCTCGGACCTGCTTCAACACCCCTTAAGACACTTACTGCAGTTAAACACAGTGAAAACACGGTAAATTAATCAGTGAAACTTCTTCAGTCAGTGTTTTTCTTCTTGCTATTCAAGAAATTCAAAACCGAAAATAGGTTTTGTTTATATAAAATAATATTTATATAATACGTTTTATCGAAATATTCTAATGACTCATGAGTTTTTACATCAGCCTTTTTTAATAATATAATTCTGTTTCTAATCCAGTTTGTTGTTGAAATGTGTGGCTGTAATAAAAACTTTTGTACAAATGTAATTTACTATAAAATGTCTCATTTTTGGTAGTAATTACTGTAGTGAAATATCTGTGAGGGTCTTTTAAAATGCATTTTTAACATGTTAGTGAGTGAGCTGATCATGTGATTCACGACCATATAAGGACGTACAGTGAAAACATCCCGCCCCATCCCTAAAACCAGCCAATCAGAGAGCAGTACGCTGCAAACAGGAAGTAGAAGTTTCATTTTCCTTAAAAAGCCCCATCTGTAGGTCAGAGATAAGATCTGACAGCGCTGAATTAATGACAGAGAGAACAGAGAGACACGATGACACCTGAAAATAAATCAATGAAGGGAAGTGAAAGACACTAAATGAGCCTGATCATCCTGATGGTATTTTATAACTGCATTTCTGTGGTTTATTATCCATGAACTAATCAAATGTATCTTGAACGCACTGTACATGGCTTTAAGCATAAATGTGTCCCTGCAGCACAAAAGCAGTCATAAGTCGCTGGGGTATATTTGTAGCAATAGCTAACAATACATTGTATGGATCAAAATTATACATTTTTCTTTTATGCCAAAAATCATCAGGATATTAAGTAAAGATCATGTTCCATGAAGATATTTTGTACATTTCCTACTGTAAATATATCAAAACTTTATTTTTGATTAGTAATATGTATTGCTAAGAACTTCATAAACAACTTTAAAGGAGATTTTCTCAATATTTAGATTTTTTTGCACCCTCAAAATTGACCCTTATGACTGGTTTTGTGGTCCAGGGTCATATATGACAAATGCATAAAGATAATAAATGTCCATAATTAGTCTCTCTGTGTGTGCGCAGGTTCAGACAGACATTCATGTGAACACTACTAAGCAAACTCTGCAGGGGGTGGCGTTCCCTCTGGACGGAGAAGCTGTCGCTGCGTTACAACAGTTCAAGGACAAAAAACTCAACTACGTTCAGCTGGTGAGAGACGCACACGGCCCACAATGCAGCAGTCAATCGACAACAAAGAGAAGCAAAACAAAACAGTTTTTGGTTGATATCTGTTGTTTTATTTCCAAAGAGCATCAATTTTGAGAAGGAGCTGATCGTGCTGTCGAACACGGATGCCACGGAGGTGAAGGATCTGCCCAAGCGGATCCCCAAAGACGCGGCGCGCTATCACTTCTTCCGCTACAATCACTCGCACGAGGGCGACTACCTGGAGTCTGCAGGTACAGACTAGTGCTCATGTGTTTGATCATCGGAGGAGGAGCATTAGTCCAGGTGATATGTGAAGAAAATGGGTCAGTTTTTCATAAAAGCATGAAACCTGGTACACTTGTACAGTTTGGAGCCCTGAACATGGCAACCAGTTTACTTTCCACCATAAACAAATGATGTATTTTGTCATATCGCCTGAACCAAACATACATCTTTCTTTGATAATTATCTAATATTTTATTCAATTATACAATGAAAGATTGTTTTCAAGAATACAATCGCATATTTCAGAGATATGACAAAAATAATCTCAGGTAAGTGTATGTTTCCTTACCGCTCAGGCAGAGTCTGGTAGGAGGTATGTTATTAGTTAATTATCAAAGAAAGAATAGCCATAATATGGACTATTGTAAATACTGTGATGTGCTTCTAACATTGCTGATTTCACCATGAACTCTTCGCCTGAACAGTTTGTTGTATTCCTTGAGCATCAAAACATAGCGGTAGACATAATCTTTTCTGTGTCATCATGTCTGGTTCAGGAGATATGACACACAATCATCATTTGGTTATAGCGGAAATTAAAATGGTTGCCATGGCAACCACAAGCTGTTTTTTTGTTGTTTTTTCCGATGGCCCCGTTTCTGAAAATCTTCAGGACCCCAAACTATACAAGTGTACCAAGATTCATGCTTTTGAACATTTCCCCTCAAAGTTTGCACCGATCACCTGGACTACGTCAACTGTGAGAGGAAATGATTCTAATCCACATTATAGTTGACTGAAACAACACTGAAACCATTAAAAAAACATTTTCTTTGCTTGCAATTAAAACACAAAATATATAAAATAATTATTTAAGTTAGTTGCCTTTAATTTTTTTTTTTTATATATATATTTCATTTTAATTTTAGTACAATTTTTAGGAATTATTATAATTTTTTTTATTAGTCATTTTTATTTCAGTTTTCATTATTTTAGTACATCAAGTTGAACGAAATAAAACCGAGAAATGTTGCTTTGTCAAATAGCTGAAATTTAAATAATAATATTTGATTTCTGTTAAAGTTGACTTTATTTCAAGTAAATGTTTTTGTATGGTTTGAGTTAACTATAATAATATGCCAAGCCAGCATTTCTCATTTTTATTTAGTTTAACTTGATGTGCTAAAATAACTAACACTAAAACTGAAAATAATAATAATTAAACTATAAAAAAGACAAAAACCACAAAACAAAATTACTAAAGATTCAAAATTAAAATGAAAACAGACTAATATTCAAACTCAAACATTGAAATATGAACACAGACTGTAATAGCCTGGTGTTGTTTCAGTGTTTGTTTACTCCATGCCGGGATACAGCTGTGGGATCCGCGAGCGCATGCTTTACTCCAGCTGTAAGAATCCGCTGCTGGAGATGGTGGAGAGCAAACTGCACATGGAGGTGGAGAAGAAGGTCAGTTTGGTTTGGCTCGTGATTACAGGAATATTCTCCACATACAGCACATCATTATCATAAAAACAATATGGTTTACAGCATTTCTGTCATACTTTGGAAATATACATTATTAATTATTAATGACTAATTGAATACAAATACTATATTTTTATTATTTTAAAATGTTAATTTATTTTATTTCTAACTTTTACATTTTATCATTTTAATTCGAATTTCTAATTTACCAACTTTATTTCTAATCTCTACCTTCCTGTCATTTTAGTTCTAATTTCTGTTTTTCTTTCCAATTTCAAAATTTCTGTCATTTTAATTTAGTTTCTAATTTAATATTATTTCCTTTTCATAATTGTAATTCTGACTTGTTGCTAATTCTCTTTCATAGCCTGCATCTTACATAACCTACACAACTTTTCAAACGCTTATTTTTATTTTTTTCATTTTAACCCTCCCATGGTGGTCAAAATGACCTTTTTATTTCAGTGAAATAAATTCTATATATTTTAATTCAATGTTTATTTGATTTAATATTTTGTATTTTTAGGAGATTTTACTGTACTAATTTATATTTGTTATATTTAAGATCCATTTATTACTTGTTAACCACTTTTTTGACTGCACTGTTATAACTCTTGAATGCTTTGGAGCGCTACAGTTTGGTCTGTTTTAAAGACACATGGCAGATTAGAAACAAAGTTAGAAAAAAGTGCAACAACAACAAAAACGTTATAGAAGTTTATTATTATGAAAAATGCAACAATTTTATATGAAATATATATTTTACAAAACATGTTTTACTCTAAAACTGAATGAAATCAAAGCCATAAATGTAAACAAGTTGTCTTCCAAATTTGAAGTTGATATCGCAAAACATGAGCTTTCAGTAAAATGTTGTTTGGCTGCAGCAACAAACGTTTCCACTTGAGGAAATTCATTTCTGGTCATTTTGTACAAGTGTGACTATTTTTTAGACCACATAGCAAGTACCAAAACATTTACCAAGTTCCATTCCAATGAAATCAAAAATTCTAAAAAAAAGAACACCAGAGAGTTTAGGGCTACGACGATAAATCAATGCAGAATCGATCCGTGGATGTATTCCGAGATCTTCCGAATGCATGGCGATTCTCTCTGGAGTCGATTCTGAGCTTATATTTTAACAGCAGATGGCGCTCTACTCTAGTTTTTATCTGATGAAGAAGAGCGCTGAACTCATGTCATTTCACCTCAGCGAGATTAATGTAAACATTTAACATTTATTTTTCACTAGGGTAATTTGTACACTAATCTTATTACACTGTTGAAAATGTAATTAGTAACTAGTAATTAACAGAGAGGGGGAAAAAGGTGAGAACATTGCACGGATTGGAGGCATGCTCCACACTGAGCTTCTTTTAAAGATATTTGCTTTGCATGCTCATTTGTAGTTACTTTAGGGTATTATTAAAAATATTTTATATAAAATATTGCAAAATGTGTCCAAAACGGTAAATTTTCACCCCCCCCCCCCCCCCAAAAAAAATCTAAAATTTTAACATCTTGTTGCAACATTTGACAAAAATCAAGATTGAATATATTTGGTCAAAATCTCATGTTATAAAAGATGAAGTACTATGCAGGCTATTTAAGACAATATTGGCTGATTAGATGGCAATGCTGACCTAAAATGTTTGCCCTCTCTCTCTTCACCGTTCCCACATCTCAGACCTCAAATACATCAAATATTGCCCTTTTTAGACATAGGCCTAGCTTTTGAAGTAAAGAAAATACTATACAAAACTATACTATAGTGAAACAAACAACCCAAGAAAGTACAAACACTTTCTCATTGATCTAAGCAAATCTCATAGGTGACCTATTTTAATCTCAAAAAAAGTGACTTGTCACCGAAAGGAGAGTTTGCATCTATGAATTAATGACTTTTATAGAGTACCTTACCCAACACTGTATTTGTGTTGTAAATCTCTGCGTGTTTTCCCCCGCAGTTGGAGATCGATAACGGCGACGAGCTGACGGCCGAGTTCCTCTACGACGAGGTTCATCCCAAGCAGCATGCGCACAAGCAGGCCTTCGCCAAACCACGCGGGCCTGCCGGCCGAAGAGGCGAGCGCAGGATCACGCGGCGGCCCGGAGACGGCCAGGACGCCGACAATTAACCCGCCATCAGCAGACGAGGCCACGCCATTCATTCCTCACAGAATCCGGACTATGCACAATGTGACACAAACACCGCTGCGGTGCGTTTATGAGCTGTACTTTCAAAACGAACCAACCAATTATTAAACGATATTGTGCAAGGCTTTAGTGATTTTAAAACCGTGCCAAAAACAGGTCGTAGTTACTGCTGAAGACGTGACCTCTGCAAACCGTCGCCATTCCTTTTATTGTGTCTTATATTGTTTTATTTTTCTATTTTTTACCAAACACGAGGGAGATGCCAATCACGGCTCTGATGGATCAAACTCATTTTTTTACAACAAGCTCATTTTTTGATATGATTGTTTTGGTTCCCATGTGCTGGGATGCTCATTTTTCTATGCAAATGCAGTTCTGTTTTGTTTTCCGATGTTTTTGTCTCTGAGGTGTATTTCCCCGCCGTCTCCCGAGGCATTACGATGGAGCCAGATCAGGACGTGTTATTATGATCAATCTAAAAAGGGAAGATGGAAATACATGGGTGAATTCGATTGAATTACTGTTAGGTCAAAACGAACACACGGAGTATCTACTGTCATTTGGCAAACCACTGTTTAGCGTCCGTACTGTGACGGCAACCGCTGAGTTTCATATGTAGCCTGTGTGTGTGTGTGTGTGTCTGTGTGTGTGTGCAGATGTCTCAAATACTCGTCTATGTATGTACAAGGTTTTTTTTTTTTTTTTTTAGAGAAAAATAAAGTATATGAATCATTGAATGGACTGTCCTTTATCACATAATACAGGAGAGATTCACACAGGGCATTCTGGATCTGCGTTTTGTGAAATTTGTGGCTAAATTTCAACAAAATAGATTT
>NC_136726.1:23337385-23414885 GCF_936440315.1 Barbus barbus
CACACACAATTATATATATATATATATATATATATATATATATGTGTGTGTGTGTGTGTGTATATAAGATTATATACATATATTTAATCCATCCTTTTTATAATTGTACAAATGAGGAATATAACAAATACATAGATAACAAAATACATATTCACTACAAAAACTAGAATAAAAAACTAAATCTATATTTTTCCACTGTATATATATTTTTAGATTGTCATAATTTATATATATATATATATATATAGAGTGTATATATATTTTTTATTATTTATAACTATTATGCATAATACATATTTTTATATTAATATAAATATAATTTTATAATTATATTTAGAAACTGTTTTATATAGTATATTTATAACTTATAATAGTATCTTATAAAAGATTATTTTAATGAAGATTACAACAAATGAATACTGAATGCAAAAAAATACAAAAATTGATGAAAAAGGTATCTCACATTATTACTGATGAATCAAAAATCATATATGTGTACATTTATATATAATTAAATTTACACATATGATTGCATTATAATATTTTTATATTAATTTAATACAATTATATATAAAATACAATCAATCCATACTTTTTATAAGGTAATGTAAATTATAAAATGTAATGTAATAATTTTAATATATAGTTACCTCCTGAGTGTTTGAATCTCTTGATTAAACTGAGTCTTGAGATCTTCAAGTGAGCTGTCGTTCAACTACAACAAATCAGAAATTAAATGTGAGTATTATGTGCTGATAGACACTTTAGAAGTTCATTCTCATCATATTTACTGTCTACGTTCATTCAATGCAGAACACATGAAACCTGTCGACTTTCTTAGTTAAATAGAGTAAATAAAACATGATTTCCAAGCACTGCTGACTCACAGGATTGAGTTTTTTCACAGCTACATCTGTGCCGCCTATAGAGCCTCTGAACACGACGCCAAACCCTCCGGAGCCCAGCAGACACCCGCCGTCCTTCACGGGCCGATCGTCCCAGTCGCCCGTCATGGCCCTCAGCTCGCGGAGCGTGAACGTGTAGAAACCTGGAGGAGAGAGGTGGCTGATGGGGAACCGCTGTCTGAACTGATGGTACACTGCCACTGAAAACGTTTGGGATCAAACTAACTTATCTGTTTGTTTGGTCCAAGGGATTCTGTATTTGGCACAAGCAAACATTGTCACATTCTTTACTTGCATAAAAAAATTATAATAATTGGTAGGGGATCGGTAGGATTTTTAATGTTTTTTAAAGAAGTTTCTTCTGCTGTATTTATTTAATCAAAAATACAGGAAAAAACAGTAATATTGTGAAATATTATTGCAATTTAAAACAATAGTTTTCTATATTAATATACTGTAAAATGTAATTTATTTCTGTGATCTGCAGCTGTATTTTCAGCATCATTACTCGTCTTCAGTGTCACATGATCCTTCAGAAATCATTCTAATATACTGATTTATTATCAATGTTGAACAATTTTTATTTTTTGCTGCTTAATTTTTTTTTTGAGCCTGTGATGCTTTTTTCAAGATTGTTTAATTAATAAAAAGTTAAAAAGAACAGTATTTATTTTCTAACAATATACGTTTTTACTTGGATCACTTTAACACATCCTTGCTCAATAAAAGTATTAATTTCTTTCAAAAAAAGAAAGAAAAAATGCACTGATCCCAAACTTTTGAACAGTAGTGTATGTTATTAGAAAAAATATATTTTTTAAATAAATGCCGTTTTTTCTTTTCTTTTTATTCATCAAAAAAATATAAAAAGTTATATAAACTTGCTATTCTGAGACAAAAAGTCCCAATTGGCAGTTTACTTCTCACAATCTTGAGTTTGCATCAGATTGTAAACTCACAATTGTGAGATAAAAGTCACAATTACCTTTTTTATTTTTTTATTCAGTGGCGGAAACGGGCTTCCATACTATAGTGTCCTGCACCACTAGTAAAAAGATATCAAAAATGGTATCTGGTGTGTGAATAATTGTTGGTTTGAGTGTATTGTGTGTGTCAGGTGACAGAAGCAGACCTTCAGTGCCGCTCCAGGTGTTCTCCTCCGGCCCAGTGCTGCTGTCCGGCTCCATCACCTCGGGTCTGCTGACAGGTTTAGTGATCTCAGGACAGATGCACGCCTTGGACGGACGCACCGCTGCTTCATACTGCAGTGTGCTGACCGACGCGCCGGAGGAGCCTGGGGTCAAACATCAGCGCCACACTGAGAACTACACACCATACTGAGATCATACCATAAATCAAATCAAATCTCATTTATACAGCACAAATAAAAACAACAGCAGTTGACCATTGTGCTGTACAGAAAGACAAAGGATAAATGTGAACCAGGAGCACAAAACCATAAGGTTTTTATTATTATTGAGAATTTATGCATCATCTGAAAGCTGAATAAATAATCTTTCCATTGATGTATGGTTTGTTAGCATAGGAAAAAAAAAACAGAAAAATTGACTTTAAAAATCAAAGACAGTTGTAAGCCTGAGAGAAAAGGTAAGTTTTTAACTTGGATTTAAATTCAGACTCTGTGGAATTAAACTCAGTAAAGAGAGAGAGAGTTTGTGAGTAATTATTATAATTATTTTTTTAGACTCGACCGTGTTCACAGTAATGATTGACAGGCAACGTGACCAATCAGCGTTCAGTATATCGATGACGTTTAAAGGCGGGTAAATATGAAATCAACCAAAATCCCAGCACTTATGATAACAAAAATCGACCAGTCACAGTCCGCTATGAGTATTTAAGATGATAATCATTATAACTTTTATAATTATCATTGACTTTTTTTTCCCTCCTTATTTTATTTTACTTTTAAATATTTTATTATTATTATTAGCCTATTATTATTATTATTATTCATATTTTTTTTTATTTGTATGTGATTTATAAATCATTGAATTTAATAGAATTTAACCATTGTAGTGAAACCAATAAGGAGGCCGTTGCAGTGTATATAGCCTACTGGACCGCTAGGTGGCGCAATAGAATTGAGTTTCCTGGTTTAATTCTTTCAAAAAGAGAAAACTGATGTATAGAAATGTGCAATTACTGGTCCAGTGGGTTTGAGAGCCTGAGAGAAATCGGGTTTATTTCCATTTACCTTTAATTTTAGGATTTCTGAATAGTTTTAAACAGAAATATTAAGGTATAATTTGAAGTAGTAGTATTTTTGGTGACTTTTGATTTTTAGATTTCTAGCTGAACCATGCTGGAGAGCAGATTTCGTTTATAACAGCTCCAGTGTAAACTTATGTTCTGATAATAAATATGCCTGTAATATCATTTGAAATGAAAACTACTGCAATAAATCAGACAAATGCAAAGTCATTTTAACAAATGCTCTCACTTTTGGATTTAAAGAGAGTTGCATGCATATGCATTTAATTAATCATTCAAATTGCATGATTAATTTGTATGAGAGAGTGTTCTAGTCATTTGCTTGGAAAGAGTATTCATGAATTTTGATTATTCATTGTGCTTTCAGGCTCCAGAAGCACTGAAGAACCTTTACTTTTAAGAGTGAGGATGTTCTTGCAAGGTTGTTGTGCCAAAAGTCTTTGTTTTCATTTTAACCCAGTTTGAGTGAATGAGATAGACCATGAAACGCGAGAGAGAGTGCTTTTCTTCTCTCTGACAGATGCACATGGAGGATATTCTCTCGTTCTATCTGTCGTCTTCAGACTGGATGCCAGAAACCCGCTGGTTTCATTGAGAAAACCTGCAGAAGAACCAGGATGCGTCCTGAATCGTGACCTGCTTTGAGTGTCACATGTAATTACGTTAATGATTCAGGCGTACACAAGCTGGAGTGTTTGCTTTAACACAGAGACATCCGCAGTGGCCCATTTACTCAGGACACCTGGCTTCAGCGCATTAGAGGATGTTTTATACACATCTGTCATTGTGTGTTATGTAGTTTTAATGTACACACCACTCCAGGGGCTTTCGGCTCGTTTATATCTTTAAACAAATAATTACACAAACGCATCTGTGCAGAAAAGTAACTGGTTATGTTAGTAGTGTGAAAGAAACCACGCTGATGGCAAGTTGGACTGAGACGGGCTCCAGGGGCATCTGTGATGTCATTTCCTGTAAAAGTGAAGTTGAACACCTGGGATGGATTTGTGGATGCTTTTGGGCAGTTTATAGTACAAAACAGCCATCAGTCACTAGAATACCACGGTAAATGTGCTGTGTGTTCTTAATGGATTTATTTTAATTTAATAATTTTGATGTACTCTGCCTGACTGAAACCTGGCTGAAACCAAATGAATATTTTGGTCTAAATGAGTCTACTCCACCGAGCTACTGTTATAAACATGAGCCCCGTCAGACTGGCCGTGGCGGCGGTGTGGCAACAATATATAGTGATATTCTCAATGTTACTCAGAAAACAGGATACAGGAGGTTTAACTCATTCGAACTACTTCTGCTTAATGTTACACTGTTAGATATGCAAAAGAAATCTCTCCTATCTCTTGCTCTGGCTACTGTGTATAGACCACCAGGGCCATATACAGATTTCCTAAAAGAATTTGCAGATTTCCTCTCAGATCTACTAGTTAATGTTGATAAAGTGCTAATTGTTGGAGATTTTAACATTCATGTTGATAATACAAATGATGCGTTAGGACTTGCGTTTACTGACCTAATAAACTCTTTTGGAGTCAAGCAAAACGTCACCGGGCCCACTCATTGTTTTAATCATACGCTAGATTTAATTATATCGCATTGACTTGATCTTACTGATATAGATATCGTACCTCAAAGTGATGATGTTACTGATCATTTCCTTGTATCGTGCATGCTGCCTATTACTGATATTAATTATATGACTCCACGTTATCGTCCGGGCAGAACTATTGTTCCAGCCACCAAAGACAGATTCACAAATAACCTGCCTGATTTATCTCAACTGCTCTGTGTACCCATAAATACACATGAACTAGACGAAATGACTAGCAACATGGGCACTATCTTCTCTAATACATTAGAAGCTGTTGCCCCCCTCAAACTGAAAAAGGTTAGAGAAAAACGTACTGCGCCATGGTACAACAGTTATACCCATTCTCTCAAGAAAGAAACTCGTAATCTTGAGCGCAAATGGAGACATACTAAATTAGAAGTTTTTACAACTGCTTGGAAAAACAGTATGTCCAGCTATAGACAGGCTCTAAAAGCTGCAGGGCAGAGCATATCCACAATCTCATAGATAATAACCAAAACAATCCAAGGTTATTATTTAGCTCAGTGGCTAGATTAACAAATAAACAGACACCACCCGATCTAAATATTCCCCCACAGTTTAATAGTAATGACTTTATGAATTTCTTTACTGATAAAATAGATAACATCAGAAATACAATATCAAATGTAGATTCTACTGCGTCTAGTATTTCAGCTTCATTCATCGCACCTAAAGAAAAACTGCCGTGCTTTACAACTATAGGACAGGAAGAGCTAAATAAACTTATCAGTGCATCTAAACCAACAACGTGTTTATTAGATCCTGTATCCACTAAACTACTGAAAGAGTTGTTACCTGTAGCAGAAGAACCGCTTCTCAATATTATTAACTCATCGTTATCTTTAGGTCACGTCCCAAAACCATTCAAGCTGGCGGTTATTAAGCCTCTTATTAAGAAACCACAACTAGATTCTAATGAACTGGCAAATTACAGACCCATTTCAAATCTTCCGTTTATGTCTAAAATTTTAGAAAAAGTTGTGTCTGCTCAATTGTGCTCCTTCTTGCAAAAAAATGATCTCTATGAAGAATTTCAGTCAGGTTTCAGGCCTCACCATAGCACAGAAACTGCACTTGTTAAAATTACTAATGACTTGCTTCTTGCTTCTTGCTTCTTGCTAGTATTACTTGATCTTAGTGCTGCGTTCAACACTATAGACCATGACATACTCATAGATCGATTACAAAACTATACTGGTATTCAAGGGCAGGCTTTAAGATGGTTTAGATCCTACCTGTCCGATCGCTACCACTTTGTTCATTTAAATGGAGAGTCATCACAATTATCACCAGTAAAGTATGGAGTACCACAAGGATCTGTCCTAGGTCCTCTGCTATTTTCAATTTACATGTTGCCCCTTGGTAATATTATTAGAAAATACGGGATTAGTTTTCATTGTTATGCTGATGATACTCAACTAAACATTAACTGTTGGGATGGTGATAAGACACATGCCTTTGGTGTGAGAGACCCTGGTTCGAATCCACTGTGAGACACCAATGTGTCCCTGAGCAAGACACTTAACCCCTAGTTGCTCCAGAGGCGTGCGACCTCTGACATATATAGCAATTGTATGTCGCTTTGGATAAAAGCGTCAGCTAAATGAATAAATGTAAATGTAAACTATGCATTCTTCCATCTTAGAAACATTGCCAAGCTTCGAAGCATGCTACCTGTTTCTGATGCATTCATGACCTCTAGACTGGACTATTGTAATGCACTGCTAGCTGGTTGTCCTGCATCTTCAATAAACAAGCTACAGATAGTCCAAAATGCAACGGCTAGAGTTCTTACCAGGTCAAGAAAATATGATCATATTACCCCAATTTTACAGTCTCTGCACTGGCTACCTATTCAGTTCCGTATCATTTACAAAATATTATTACTTGCCTATAAGGCCCTAAATGGTTTAGCTCCTGCGTACCTAACTTGTATTCTACCACGCTACAATCCAACCCGCTCCCTAAGGTCGCAAAACTCTGGACTTTTGGTAGTACCTAGGATAGCAAAGTCCACTAAAGGAGGTAGAGCTTTTTCACATTTGGCTCCCAAACTCTGGAATAGCCTTCCTGATAACGTTCGGGGTTCAGACACACTCTCTCTGTTTAAATCTAGATTAAAGACACATCTCTTTAGCCAAGCATTCACATTATGCATCTTATAATCTTGTACTGCAGTTATATCTGATCAGACGTACATTATTATTCTTCTTTAGCTTGGGTTGAACAAATCATTTTTGCTTAGATGGAACAGCAGCTACGCTAATTATGTCTCTATTTGTTTCTCTGTTGATTAACATCCCGTGGTAACTAGGAATGACAGAAGCTTCAGTCTGGATCCAACCCTTAAATGATCTGAGATGACCGAACACCTGAGAAAAGATGATGCCAACCCCTCAGAGGATGCCAACGCTCAGACAACATACAGAATTACCAAATTGTGCCATAAGTTAAATATATTAAGTTTCTGCAATATATAAATATATCGTGGAATCTTAATTTCCTGTAGAGCTGCTTTGCAACGATTTGTATCGTAAAAAGCACTATACAAATAAACTTGAACTTGAACTGATGAACTTTGATGTAGTTTCCCCATCTGTGTATAGAGGGCAGCAGTGAGCTTTACACGCTCAGAAATAAAAGGTACAAAAGCTGTCACTGCGGCGGTACCTTTTCAAAAGGTACACTTTTGTACCTTTTAGGTTCTAATATGTTCACTTTAAGTACTAATATGTACCTTTAAGTGCTAATATGTACCTTTAAGTACTAATATGTACCTTTAAGGTACCAAAATGGACTCTTTAGATACAAACATGTACTTTTTAGCTTTTGTACCTTTATTTCTGAGAGTGTAGAAAAATAGGCTTATAGAAGATTTGTATATTTTCTGAACATATGAGTGCCATTGTCTGCCTGTCCAGAATTCACCATCATGATTGTAGTAGTTTTTTTTTTATTAATTTTTTTTACTTTTTAGCACATCGCTATGCAGTTTCTAGATTGTTTTGGGTGTTTGCCAGGATATTTCTAAGGTACGTATGGCAAGCCGTTTTGACTTGTATTCCTTCTCAGGATATGAATTCCTGATATCAACAATTCAGTTTTTACTAGTTAAAATGTTAATTCTTGATATCAGGAATTAGATTTCTACTTGTAACAATTGAATTGTTGATATCAGGAATTGTTTTTTGGATATGTGCATAATTTAATGACGAGTGCCGCACATTATGAATGTTTATGACGGATAGACGAGAAGGTACAGAGCCCAAAAGAGGACGGCTCATTCGAATGCCCTCTCATGAAAATAAAAACCCCTGTAGGCTATTTGTGTAATTTTTGTAGTGTAAAATTCCAAAACTGTAAAAAAAAAAAAGTTTAATTTTCTATATTTTTTAAAGACTGAATCTAGTAATACACATATTTAACTATTCAACATCTGTATTGGTCCATCTCAGGTAACTTTATTTAATTATTTTCACAATTTTTAAGATGGATGCATTTTTCTCAGTCCTGTTATCAAAACTCTAATCTCGTTTAAAAAGCATGTTTAAAAATATGTGCAGAAATTCCTTCATTTCACCCTCAGGGACATGTTTATTTGAAACAAATTGTTGGTTTCATGGTCAAAAAACATTATTTTTATCATACAAAAAATCATTATCTACACAATTTGTATTTTTCTAAAGTACACAACCCCATTTTTTTTTATTTTAAAGGCGACTCAAACCTCAAGCTTCTCAATGTTCAATGATGCATTTTATTAAACAATGGGATAAATTATGGACCAATAGAGGTTTAACTTTATTTTTTTAAAGGAAAACACTATTTAGTAAGAGGAATGAAACTGGTAACAGTTTCATTATATTAGTATCCATTATATTAGTATACAGGTTTGACTACACATGTGAGGTAATAACCGCACTGATATAGTGAAAGTGCTGAACACTGTGAGCTGACCTCACTGCTAAAAAAGGCCAAATCATGTTTCTATTTAAACCCAGTGGTCTGTAGAGGTTTTTGTTAGGGTTATGTTTAGGGGTAGAGGAACGGTTATAAGGTAAGATATAAATAACGAATAAATATTAAATTCAAATTGATATTAAAAATAATAAACTTAAATAATATCTTTTCAGTTTTTCTGTGGATATTGTTTTCTTATAGCGCAGCTCACACTGAAACGCCATTCCATATAATATAATATATAATACATAATTGCCACAGGACAGAAATTTCAAGTACATTTTCTGTGATACTTGCAGGAATGCAATATAAAACAACAATGCGGGAACAACCATAGGTCTTCTCTGGGCAAAAGCATCGTCTCAGTGAGGATAGAAGCCCAAAACTTTGAGAAAAAGATGCATTTTCAAATTGATCTAGATTAATATGGATGTAGCCTAATATTTACATGAATAAATCTGAGGACTACTCACTCCTGTTATTATTACTCAGTTACTATATATACGTATAGGATATTTGAGTATATGAGTAACAGGACTGAAAGTAACAGGATTGAGAATTTAGGATAAAATTAGCAAATACATATAATCTAGCCACATTATGAGAATACTCAGCAAATTATAGTGATTCACCAAAGATTTGTATTTTTAAAATAAACAAGTAACATATAAGAAATAATTTAGGTAACAGGACAGTATATTTATAATGACACTCCCAGCCAGCGTTACAAAATCATCAGATATACAGAAAAGAAAATAAGAGCACATGCTTGCGATCAATATTGTTGCAATATTGTGTTGAAAATGTGTTTTTTGAGGGGGAAATGTGTTAGGGTAACAGGACTGAGTGAAAACCTGGGCACTTGACTAAAATGTGTATTTTATCCAAAATAGTATACATTTATTTTGAAATTAATGTATTTAAAGCACAAAAGGGATATGGAGGTACACAAAAATGCAAAATAAAAATTATTTCTGAAGGATTTTAAACATTATATTGCATGTTAAATTGTAGCGTTAGACACCGGGGACATGAACAAATGCTATATTTCCAGTGTTTTAGGTAGTTTGTAATAATTTAAAAAATTATATATTTTAAATTTGCAGTTAGATTAATGTGCAGGACACTTTGCTTAATAATCAAATGTATATTATAGTTAATGTTTATGTATCTTTGTACCTATAATGTCCTGGGTCACAAATGGCACCCATTCGGTGGAATGGCCCAGTGTGTATCACGTTTGGTCCCAATGGTCAAGAAAATCAGACCCGAATTGGGCAGAGAGTGCAAATATGTCGGCTCATCAAACGTGTCAGTGCTATACTACATCAAAATGTACAGTAGAAAAGAAAATCCGCACCCGCTTTTAAACAAAGAGAAACACCGGCACGAATTCGGGCACGCAATATGATAACTCATCCATGTAGCCTAAATACAATTATATATATATAAAAAAAAAAATAAAATAAATAAAATCCAGCAAAACGTTCAAACTTTGTACATATTATTATGTTTTATTTTTCATTTTGGTTGCATTTTTTATTTGATGTATTAGAAGAAAGAGTAATGAAACCAAAAGTAAACATGAAAAAATGACATGAAGTAATTTTTATGTTATGGCTAAATGAATGCCTTGTTCATTTTTCTTTTAATTATCAGAAGGACTTGGTGGCCAATAAAAAGAAACAGGATAAAATTACTTTTTTAAACTATTAACAATAAATAAATAAATCCAGTCATAATTTCATGTTTCATTGACAAAACAAATAAAAAAGGAGCCGTTTCTGCGCATGGACGTTCTTCCACCATCTTTGGCCAATGCTGACGCTAAAAAGAGGATTATGGGAAAACCAGACCTCATTAATATTCATGAACTCATTACCATAGCTATTCTTACTAGTGAAAATGGCATTTCTAGATATCTGTAAAAGTATTTTCACTAGTTGCAAGGGCAATTTCAGATATCAACTGCCTTTGTTGATATCAATAATTATTTTGTTACTAGTTGAAATGTTAATTCTTGATATCAGTAAATGTATTGCAACACGTTACATTTGTTATTTCTGATATCAATATAATTTCTGATATCTAAAATGACTTTCTTACTAGTAACAATCACATTCATGATATCAGAAATGATCATTGTCACTAGTGAAATTAAATTGTTGATATCAACATATTTTTATTTAATTATTTATGTTTTACGTTTTTACCACGCAGTGTTTCCAGGGTATTCTTGGTGTCTGTAAAAAAAGAAACATGGATGCCAGCAGGTTAACCTGTTTTGGTTTTGTCAGCGTTTCTCGTAATGTCCGATCTTAATGCTACCGTATACATTTCCCATTGCTTTGAACTTTGACCCTGACATTTCAGCGTCCCGCAGAGGGTTCATTTGATAAGAACAGAGTAAGAGAGAGAAGGTCAGTGTGGAGAAAACCTTATTAAGAGGCCTTGATAAATCTATACCTTGAGTATTCAGAATGATCTCCTCAGACTGATCCTAAGTCAGGGCTAAAGGGCAGCTTCTCACCAGTACTACAGAGCAGGAGCTCAAGGGACTAGTCAGTGAAGCTGATCAAGGCTTAACTTATTCTGTGGGAATCAGAGGGGAGTCAGACTGAACCGCTGACCCCTGATTAGACACAAATAACTCCCTCCGGCACTGGCCACTTATAATGATGCTCTTCAGGCCGTTACCCAGGATTCCCTGCTCATGCTGACCACGGTCATTTCGTCAAATTGTTTTGATGGACAGATCTGTTCTGATATCAGTGTTTCTGAAGCGTCTCTTTGTAATCTAATACAGAAACCTCAGGAGGTGTTAAACCTCTCCCTCTTGAAGATTCTCAATATTCTGTAAAGTGATTCATTTTGTCATTATGTTGCATTGCTAGTTTTGATCCTGGTATCAACTTACTGAATATGTTTTGCATCATTGCATGAGTGTGTGTTGATATGCAGTTTCCAGGGTATTCTGGGTGGTTGCCAAGGAGTTGATATGCAGTTTCCAGGGTATTCTGGGTGGTTGCCAAGGAGTTGATATGCAGTTTCTAGGGTATTCTGGGTGGTTGCCAAGGAGTTGATATGCAGTTTCCAGGGTATTCTGGGTGGTTGCCAAGGAGTTGATATGCAGTTTCCAGGGTATTCTGGGTGGTTGCCAAGGAGTTGATATGCAGTTTCCAGGGTATTCTGGGTGGTTGCCAAGGAGTTGATATGCAGTTTCTAGGGTATTCTGGGTGGTTGCCAAGGAGTTGATATGCAGTTTCCAGGGTATTCTGGGTGGTTGCCAAGGAGTTGATATGCAGTTTCCAGGGTATTCTGGGTGGTTGCCAAGGAGTTGATATGCAGTTTCTAGGGTATTCTGGGTGGTTGCCAAGGAGTTGATATGCAGTTTCCAGGGTATTCTGGGTGGTTGCCAAGGAGTTGATATGCAGTTTCCAGGGTATTCTGGGTGGTTGCCAAGGAGTTGATATGCAGTTTCCAGGGTATTCTGGGTGGTTGCCAAGGAGTGGTTGCCAAGGAGTTGATATGCAGTTTCCAGGGTATTCTGGGTGGTTGCCAAGGAGTTGATATGCAGTTTCTAGGGTATTCTGGGTGGTTGCCAAGGAGTTGATATGCAGTTTCCAGGGTATTCTGGGTGGTTGCCAAGGAGTTGATATGCAGTTTCTAGGGTATTCTGGGTGGTTGCCAAGGAGTTTATATGCAGTTTCCAGGGTATTCTGAGTTGTTGCCAAGGTGTTGATATGCAGATTTAAGGTGTTTTATGTGTTCTTTACTTTTTTTTTTTTTTACCATGTTGATATGCCGTTTCTATGATATTCTGGGTGGTTGCCAGGGAGTTGCTATGCAGTTTCTAGTGTATTCTTGGTGGTTGCCAGGGTGGTGATATGCAGTTTCTGGGTGTTGGCAAGGTTGCTGCTTTGCTGTTTGTAAAGTGTTTTGTGTGTTGTTTTTGTTGTTTTACTTTTTACCCTGTTGCTATGCAGTTTCTAGGGTCTCTTTGATGGTTGCTAGAGCATTGCTATGTTGTTGCCGAGTTGTTTAATGTGGCTTTAACATTTTACAATGTGGCTTTACAGTTTGTACTTTATAAAACTAGGGTTTTGGTCAATTATTTTTTACAAAATAAAATGCAAAGTGAAAGTCATAAATTATTGTAATAATAATAATTATAATAAATGACCTGTTTTTTTTCTTCACACTGGAAATGGAAGGTAAAGTTGAGTGTATTGCATTATGGGATACAATATATCACAGTGTTTTGGACTGCACATTTTGGCACATGTAGTAGATCATCTTGATATTCTATAAATACGTGGCACAGTATACATAATACAGAACTGGTATGAGAAGTATAGTAGTGTATTATACTGAACAGAAACGTCCTGTTGTAAATCATACCTGCAGTCCATTGAGGTCGATGCATCTATAAGAGCCACAGAAAGACAAATAGAAAAGCTTTATGGAAATATAACAAGTGAATAAAGACATGAAGTCTTTAAATGGGTTTGCTAATGCTTTCTTTGTGATGTAGAGGAAAGGCAGCTTTTGTGGACTGTGTTTACATTTGCCTGTTCGTACGGTTGACTAGAATTGACATAAATGGTGTGAAACAGCATTCAAGCTGTAGATTCAGTGTTTTCAGCCCTTGTTCAGGTTTTGGCCCTTCTCACGGATGTACAAACATTGCTTGGCTTGGCTAACTAGTCTCGAGTTTGAAAAGACACGGACACACGCTGCAGCTAAATAAACAGCCTTCAGGCTTCATTGCTGGATTTCTGAAAGTCTTCAAAGGGTCTTTAGCTTGCGATACAAAAGGGACGTGTGACAAAAGCAGCGAGGAATACAGCGCTTGTTTCCTATGCGGGTCTGTGCGTGTTTGAGTCGGTCAGGTGTTGAGCTTTGTGTTTTAGCTCTTCAGTGTCTCTGATGTGATCTTCAATGGACGCCGTGGATCATACAGGTGTATCTGAGCACAATCGCATTCAGCTCAGTGAGATCTGAGCAGTTCAGACATATGCAAGTATGTTATTATTAGGAATATTCGAGCTTATTAAAGCAGTAGGACATGCACTCATAATTTGCATGCTTTATATGTTTTGAGTAATTTTACGACAAATGTTGTCCTTTCAGCCATGAAGTAAAGAAAGATGTTTTGTCTGGAGTTTGGCTTCTGTTTCTGTCAATAGTGGAAGAGTCGATAGTCAAATTTGTGAAATCTGGCTAATAACCAATAATCAGCCAATAGTTTTGCAGATACTGATAACTAAGCTGTAAAATCTGTCCAATAACCGATTAATTGGTTGGTACTTTTGCAGAAACTGATTAAGTTGTAGCTTTCAATGAAAATATGTGCTGATATTGATAAAGAGGCCCTACGTTGTAAAATCTGGCCAATAACCAATTAATCGGTTGGTACTTTTGCAAATACTGATAATGTTGTAAAATCTGACCAATAATCTGCCAATAGATTTGCAGATACGGATGATTAAGTTGTAAAATGTGGCCGATAACTGAGAGTTAGAGTTTTCCAGAGACTAAGCTGTAAAATATGGCTAACAACCAATTAATTGGTAGATAAAACCAGTAATATCAAAAGAAAACTTAGCTTTCAATCAAAATGTGCTGATACTGATAACTAAGTTGTAAAATATGGCCAATAACAGATTAATTGGCCAATACTTTTGCAGATGCTGATAAAGTTGTAAAATCTGTACAACAACAGATTTATTTGCAGATAAAACCAGTAATATTAAAAGAAAACGTTCAGCTTTCAGCAGTTGTAAAATCTGTCCAATAACCAATAATTATGCCAAATTTGATAACTAAGCTGTAACATCTGGCCAATAACCCATTAATCGGCCAGTACTTTTGCAGATACTGATAAAGTTGTAAAATCTGGCCAATAACCAATAATCAGCCAATACCTTTGCAGCTAGATACTGATGATTAAATTGTAAAATGCAGTCAATAACCGATTAATCGGCAGGAGTTTTGCAGATACTGATAAATATGTTGTAAAATCAGGCCAATAACCAATTATCAGCCAATAGATTTGAAGATACTGATGATTAAGTAGTAAAATGGGGAAGTCGTGGCCTAATGGTTAGAGAGTCGGACTTGTAATCCGAAGGTTGCGGGTTCGAGTCTCCGGCCGGCAGGAATTGTAGGTGGGGGGAGTGAATGTCCAGCTCTCTCTCCACCCTCAATACCACGACTGAGGTGCCCTTGAGCAAGGCACCGAACCCCCAACTGCTCCCCGGGCGCTGCAGCATAAAATGGCTGCCCACTGCTCCGGGTGTATGTTCACGGTGTGTGTGTGTGTGTGTGTGTGTTCACTGCTGTGTGTGTGCTCGTTGGATGGGTTAAATGCAGAGCACGAATTCCGAGTATTGGTCACCATACTTGGCTGAATGTCACTTCACTAAAATGTGGCCAATAACTGATTAATCAGAGTTTTGCAGAAAAAGTTGTAAAATATGTCCAATAACCGATTAATCGGCAGGAGTTTTGCAGATACTGATAAATATGTTGTAAAATCAGGCCAATAACCAATTATCAGCCAATAGATTTGAAGATACTGATGATTAAGTAGTAAAATGTGGCCAATAACTGATTAATCAGAGTTTTGCAGATAAAGTTGTAAAATATGTCCAATAACCGATTAATTGGCCAATACTTTTGCAGATACTGATAAAGTTTTAAAATCTGCCCAACAACAGATTCATTTGCAGATAAAACCAGTAACATTAAAACAAAACGTTCAGCTTTCAGCAGTTTTAAAACCTGTCCAATACCTTATTAATCAGCCGGTACTTTTGCAGATACTGATAAATATGTTGTCAAATCTGGCCAATAATCAGCCAATAGCGTTGCAGATACTGATGATTAAGTTGTAAAATGCGGCCAATTACCGATTAATCGGCCAGGAATTTTGCAGATACTAAGTTGTAAAATCTGGCTGACAACCAATTGATTGGCAGATAAAATCAGTAATATCAAAACAAAACTTTCAGCCTTAAGTGAAAATATGTTGAACTTTATTACAAAATAACAACTTGTCATATAAAATGTATAAATGATTTACAAGAAAAGGAAAGAGGGAGAGTAAAAAGGCATGCATTAAATCTTATTGATTTTTATTTGTGAAAAATACTATAATAGGATTACAGAATACAGAAGTTCCTGCTTAAGATATCAACATCGGCCATCAAAATCTCAGTTCTTATACAGACAGACATGTTGACATTATGCAAATGTGAATGTTATATTGGGATTAATTATAAGTATAAGTGTGTTTGACCAGTTTAAGGTGGGTTTTTGCACTAGCAGATGCACGTAATCCAGACAAACACTGAGCCGGACCGGTTTCTGCCCACCTCAGAGAGGGTAGACGGGGTTCAATCACGGTGTGTGGTACTAAACCTCAAGCACATCGCTGCACCCTAATGCCACGTCTCCTGATCCACAAACAACAGGCCAGCTTGTGTGGCATCGTTAGCGCTCTTCGGCAATCCTGCACGCTAATGAAAAACACTCTTACAGCAGTGAAGCATGTAATCCAGACTCTGTTCATTCAGTTTATATTATTTTGAATTAGTTTTGTCTTTTGTCATTTAACTTGTAGTTAATAGTTTAAGCTCCGTTTAAGTTAAATTTGTTTTTGTAGTAGAATTTGATAAATATAATGTATATTCAGTTTTCAGTGTTTTTATCTTTTTGTCTATATGCTGTATTTTTTTTTTTAAATTCATTTATAAGTTTTAGTAAAAATTTTAGTCATTTTGTAGTTTTGTCATTAATTGATGTCTAAATAGATTTTATTCACTTTTAAGTTTTATTTTGTTTTTCATTTTTGTTAGTTTTTAATGTCTATAGTTTTAGTTTAGTAATTTTGGTTTTGTCATTTTTGCAGTTTTTTCATATTTATTTAGTTTTGATCTATTTTTAAGTTTTAAAGTTTTATTATTATTATTTATTTTACCTATATCTAGTTTGTATTAATTTTATTAAAGTTTTTTAAAAAGTTTTAGTAATTTTGTGATTTTATTCAAGTTCTTTTACTGTCTATATAGTTTTTATTCATTTTTATTTGAGTTTTAAAGTTTTCATAATTTTGCTGCATTGTCATTCGTTTAATTAGTTTTTATTAAAGTTTTATTTAATTTTTTAGTAATTTAGCTTTTGTCATTTTTGTAGTTTTTAAAGTTTTTTTATTAATTTTTAAGTTTTACTATCTCTGTTATCATTATTTTTTACATCTTTGTATCCATTTTTATTTCGGTTTTAGTTATTTTTAAGTACATCAAGTTAAACTAAATAAAAATTAGAAATGTTGCAAGTTAAAACAAAATCTTTGCAACTAGCTGAAATAAAAGTTTACTTTTTTAAATTGTATTTTATTCCAATCGAAGATTTTTGACAATACTATATGTGACCCTGGAGCACAAAACCAGTCATTCTGATACCGGCTGTATCCCGTATGGAATGCCAGGATTCTGTAATTCCCAGAGGAGGTGGAGTGGAAAAGCGTGAGATTCCCAGCGAGCGGAAGGCTGAGGGCAGTAAGCTGAGGAGACGCCCCGTCGTCTAAAAGAGTCATTTGCTGCTATAAACATACTGGGCTCCACACAGCAGCCACAGCGGCCCACGTTAGCGCTGACCAGAGCCAATGTCACAATCTGATTATTCCACTACGCCGTCTCTTTAAGTGGTTTATACACCTCCTACTGTCAGCGCTAACTATTCTACCAGGAGCACACAGAACAAATGAGCAAAACTCATGCTAGTTCAACCTTTCTGTGATCTGTATTTGAACAAGCTCTTGGGTGAGTCTCACAAACAGTGACATGAGCATATTAGGATCATATTTTATTACAAACTTATACATTATATTTTGCATAAAGGAAATTAAGCCTATTTGTAAGACCTTTTTATTTATTTTTTACTTTTTATGAGAACTTAACACATTTAGCCTTACCTCAAAGTTCATTAATGCTTAAAGTATTTAATGTTTTATTTATAAATTATTTGTAAATCATAGTAGGATTTGTTATAGTTCAATATGTGCACATTTTACTACAAAAAGTCCAGAAATGTATTACTGTAATATGGTAATAAGTATGCTATATATATATAATTTTATTTTTATTTTCTTTTTCAGAAAATGTTAAATTCAATTTTGCATAAAGAAAATTCAGCCTGTTTTTTTACAGTAATTCTTTAAAAAGTATATATAATTTTAAGCGTACACTATTTGCCGTTCATAGCAATATTTGTCATAGTGAATGAAATTTATGCACATTTAGTAATAATAAAATTGCCCAGAAAATTGTTACAGTATTATGGTGATAAAAATAATTTTTTTAATGAATTTGTTATATTTTATATTTAGTAATTTATATTTTAATACAATCATTACAATATATTATTTATATAATTATATAAATATATTTTAAAATTAAAATGGTTTCACATGAAGATTTGTATTTTTATAATATAATGTTTTTGTGTTCATGTTTTTATATATTTATGTATACAAGACAATATAACATTTATAATTTTCTTTCTTTTGATTTCTGTGGTGAAACATTTCTTCATAAGATTCATTCTTTCAGAAAAGTTGATCAAAGTCAAATCTAAACATCACTTTTGTTTCATCTGTCGTAAGAATTTGTTAACAAGTCAGACTTTAAGTCCCTCTTAACAGACTCTGTAACATCTGCACATTTATTCCCTTTTTGTCTTGAATCCAGTTTATAAATCAGCTAAAATAAAGTGGCATGCTCATGTTCACCCTTCAGTTTGCTAAAACAGTTTTAACATGCGAAACGATTTAGTAAATGAGCCCCTGTGAGACTCTATATGTAGAACATTTCCAGCTCAGACTGTCAAAGCAGCGCAGCATGTGCTTTTCATCGCGTATAATCCACGTCCCTGTAATCTGCTCTTTCCTGACACTCACGCTGGCGTTTGTTTGAGTGACACATCGAGCTCCAAAACTGAACTTTCTTTAGATGTACTCTTCAATTACCAGCATAGCAATCTTCCCAACACTGCCAACATGCTGTTTTTGAAGTTTTAAAGCATTCAGCCTAATAATTTTAGCATGCGCTTAGTGATCTCAAAACTTTAAGATGCTATTCACTGAAAATCTTTCCTTCCGCCAAAGCTTTACAATTATGTAAATATTTAGAGATTTTCATTCAAATTAATCGATTAAACCCCTTTTAAGTTTAAACACATTTTGACTGCAATGTGAATATCAATTTGACAGAATTTTTACTGAAATAGATATCTCTAGTTAGTTTCCTCCATTTATAAATGGTATTTCAAGAGCATTTTAATAGTGTTTGTTAATATTAATGTTACATAATGTTAAAATATGTGACCCTGGAGCACAAAACCAGTCTTTAGTCGCTGGGGTATATTTGTAGCCAAAAATACGTTGCATAGGTCAAAATTATTGATTTTTTTTTATGCCAAAAATCATTAGGATATTAAGTAAAGATTATGTTCCATGAAGTTATTTGGAAAATTTCCAACTGTAAATATATCAAAACTTCATTTTTGATTAGTAATATGCATTGCTAAGAACTTCATTTGAACAACTTTAAAGGAGATTTTCTCAATATTTAGATTTTTTTGCTCCCTCAGATTCCAGATTTTCAAATAGTTGTATCTCAGACAAATATTGTCCTATCATAACAAACCATACATCAATGGGAAGCTCATTTATTCAGATGATGTATAAATCTCAATTTTGGAAAATTGACCCTTATGACTGGTTTTGTGGTCCAGGGTCACATATATTTAAAAAAAAGTTAACATTTTTAGAGAAAGAACAAATGCTTCAAGACCCTCAAAATACACAAAATGTATTTATTTATTTTCCGGATTTTTTTAGAATATTTTTTTTGAGAGATGAACCATTTTAAATGTAAATTACTTAAAATGATTTAATTAAATTCCATTTGTTCCAGTTGAGTTAATACTCTGATTATATATTCTTATACATTTTAAACAATGATCCATGTATAATTTTTGGTGTGATTCATGTGAAATTTCAAAGATTTCTACATTTCTCAATTAATCAAAATGGGGTAAATGCAGTAATAACATGGTAACATTAGAAGATACAATATGGTTTAAGTTGAGAAATATTACGTTATGACTTTTATAAAATAACGATTCTTCTGGTGCAAATGGTGTACAGATAATGCACAGATTTTGAATGCCTTATGAGGGTTAAAGTACATATAGCTTTGCTTAAATTTAATCTAAAGTTAACATAAATGCATGCATGCAACGTTAATTATTCTCAAATTAATTTTCATTAATGATGCCAAATATAAACACATGGCTACATGAGTTTAGATCTACAAGAAGGTGATTAATCTATGTTTTTGGGTGAACTAGTTCTTTAAATCATTTATTTAAGATTATTTGCTCTTTCTCTGGATGAAAATGTGGCTGATAAACGTCTATATCAGCTTAGCGCGTGTCTGAGCTTCTGTTTTTAAGGACAGCTCAGCGCTGACATCAAAAGAGGAAATATCGATCAGAGAAGCGACACAGATGACATGAGGAAGACAAGTTGTGTTCAATTAGAGCGGAGATAACGCGAGTCTCCAGACGGATCTCATCTGCGTCCCGGGCCCAAGGTTCCCGTTCGACATTGTTTCACTGAGGGTGTGTAGATGTTATCTGGTTTATTTGCTCGGTCCCCTCCGTTCCTGATAACAAACGTGAGATGTGAGACAGATAAACAGGAAGACGCACCTGAGGCTTTCACTCCTGACCTGAGACCTTTGACAAACTATTTTTTGGGGTTTTATGATACTTTGTTGGGGACTTTCGGATCTAAGATCTTTAACTGATCATCTCAGATGGTGTCCAGTTGCAGTTGCAATTATTAACTTTTTTTTTTTTTTTTTTGACATTGCATACTGAAAATTATGTGGTGTTGCAGCAATTTTCACTCAGAAATTACTAGTAAATTTCACAATTAATTAGTAAGTAACACTGAATGAAATGTGAAATTGTAAAGTTGAAAGACTAAGATAGTATTTTCTTGTAAAACTAATAAATAAAAGTTTATTTACATAACATAATACAAATATAATAAAGGTAATTGCAAGATATAAACTCAGAATTGCTAGACAAACTCAGAATTGCGAAATGTAAACTCAGAGATGCGTGACATAAACTCAGAGTTGTGTGATATAAACTCAGAATTGAGAGATATAAACTCAGAATTGAGAGAAATAAACTCAGAATTGCGTGATATAAACTCAGAATTGAGAGATATAAACTCAGAATTGAGAGATATAAACTCAGAATTGCGTGATATAAACTCAGAATTGCGAGATATAAACTCAGAATTGCGTGATATAAACTCAGAATTGAGAGATATAAACTCAGAATTGAGAGAAATAAACTCAGAATTGAGAGATATAAACTCAGAATTGCGTGATATAAACTCAGAGTTGCGTGATATAAACTCAGGATTGCGAGATATAAACTCAGAGTTGCATGATATAAACTCAGAATTGCGAGATATAAACTCAGAATTGCGAGATATAAACTCAGAATTGCGTGATATAAACTCAGAATTGAGAGATATAAACTCAGAATTGAGAGAAATAAACTCAGAATTGAGAGATATAAACTCAGAATTGCGTGATATAAACTCAGAGTTGCGTGATATAAACTCAGGATTGCGAGATATAAACTCAGAATTGAGAGATATAAACTCAGAGTTGCATGATATAAACTCAGAATTGAGAGATATAAACTCAGGATTGCGAGATATAAACTCAGAATTGCGTGATATAAACTCAGAATTGAGAGATATAAACTAAGAGTTATGAGATATAAACTCAGAATTGCGTGATATAAACTCAGAATTATGATATATAAACTCAGAATTGTGAGATATAAACTCAGAATTGCATGATATAAACTCAGGATTGCGAGATATAAACTCAGAATTGAGAGATATAAACTCAGAATTGAGAGATATAAACTCAGAATTGCGAGATATAAACTCAGAATTGTGTGATATAAACTCAGAATTGAGAGATATAAACTCAGAATTGAGAGATATAAACTCAGAGTTGCATGATATAAACTCAGAATTGTGATATAAACTCAGAATTGAGAGATATAAACTCAGAATTGAGAGATATAAACTCAGAATTGTGTGATATAAACTCAGAATTGTGTGATATAAACTCAGAATTGTGTGATATAAACTCAGAATTGTGTGATATAAACTCAGAGTTGAGAGATATAAACTCAGAATTGAGAGATATAAACTCAGAGTTGCATGATATAAACTCAGAATTGTGTGATATAAACTCAGAATTGAGAGATATAAACTCAGAATTGAGAGATATAAACTCAGAATTGAGAGATATAAACTCAGAGTTGCATGATATAAACTCAGAATTGTGATATAAACTCAGAATTGTGTGATATAAACTCAGAATTGTGATATAAACTCAGAATTATGATATGTAAACTCAGAATTGAGAGATATAAACTCAGAATTGTGTGATATAAACTCAGAATTGTGTGATATAAACTCAGAATTGAGAGATATAAACTCAGAATTGTGTGATATAAACTCAGAAATGTGTGATATAAACTCAGAATTGTGTGATATAAACTCAGAATTGAGAGATATAAACTCAGAGTTGCATGATATAAACTCAGAATTGTGTGATATAAACTCAGAATTGTGTGATATAAACTCAGAATTGTGTGATATAAACTCAGAATTATGATATATAAACTCAGAATTGCGAGATATAAACTCAGAATTGCGTGATATAAACTCAGAATTGAGAGATATCAACTCAGAATTGAGAGAAATAAACTCAGAGTTGCGTGATAAACTCAGGATTGCGAGATATAAACTCAGAATTGAGAGATATAAACTCAGAGTTGCATGATATAAACTCAGAATTGAGAGATATAAACTCAGGATTGCGAGATATAAACTCAGAATTGCGTGATATAAACTCAGAATTGTGTGATATAAACTCAGAATTGAGAGATATAAACTAAGAGTTATGAGATATAAACTCAGAATTGCGTGATATAAACTCAGAATTATGATATATAAACTCAGAATTGTGAGATATAAACTCAGAATTGCATGATATAAACTCAGGATTGCGAGATATAAACTCAGAATTGAGAGATATAAACTCAGAATTGAGAGATATAAACTCAGAATTGTGTGATATAAACTCAGAATTATGATACGTAAACTCAGAATTGAGAGATATAAACTCAGAATTGTGTGATATAAACTCAGAATTGTGTGATATAAACTCAGAATTGAGAGATATAAACTGAGAATTGTGTGATATAAACTCAGAAATGTGTGATATAAACTCAGAATTGTGTGATATAAACTCAGAATTGAGAGATATAAACTCAGAATTGAGAGATATAAACTCAGAATTGAGAGATATAAACTCAGAGTTGCATGATATAAACTCAGAATTGTGTGATATAAACTCAGAATTGTGTGATATAAACTCAGAATTGTGTGATATAAACTCAGAATTATGATATATAAACTCAGAATTGAGAGAAATAAACTCAGAAATGAGAGAAATAAACTCAGAATTGAGAGATATAAACTCAGAATTGCGAGATATAAACTCAGAATTATGATATATAAACTCAGAATTGAGAGATATAAACTCAGAATTGTGTGATATAAACTCAGAATTATGATATATAAACTCAGAATTGCGAGATATAAACTCAGAGTTGTGTGATATAAACTCAGAATTGAGAGATATAAACTAAGAGTTATGAGATATAAACTCAGAATTGCATGATATAAACTCAGAATTATGATATATAAACTCAGAATTGTGAGATATAAACTCAGAATTGAGAGATATAAACTCAGGATTGCGAGATATAAACTCAGAATTGAGAGATATAAACTCAGGATTGCGAGATATAAACTCAGAATTGCGTGATATAAACTCAGAATTGAGAGATATAAACTAAGAGTTATGAGATATAAACTCAGAATTGCGTGATATAAACTCAGAATTATGATATATAAACTCAGAATTGTGAGATATAAACTCAGAATTGCATGATATAAACTCAGGATTGCGAGATATAAACTCAGAATTGAGAGATATAAACTCAGAATTGAGAGATATAAACTCAGAATTGCGAGATATAAACTCAGAATTGTGTGATATAAACTCAGAATTGAGAGATATAAACTAAGAGTTATGAGATATAAACTCAGAATTGCGTGATATAAACTCAGAATTATGATATATAAACTCAGAATTGAGAGATATAAACTCAGAGTTGCATGATATAAACTCAGAATTGTGATATAAACTCAGAATTGAGAGATATAAACTCAGAATTGTGTGATATAAACTCAGAATTGTGTGATATAAACTCAGAATTGAGAGATATAAACTCAGAATTGTGTGATATAAACTCAGAAATGTGTGATATAAACTCAGAATTGTGTGATATAAACTCAGAATTGAGAGATATAAACTCAGGATTGCGAGATATAAACTCAGAATTGCGTGATATAAACTCAGAATTGAGAGATATAAACTAAGAGTTATGAGATATAAACTCAGAATTGCGTGATATAAACTCAGAATTATGATATATAAACTCAGAATTGTGAGATATAAACTCAGAATTGCATGATATAAACTCAGGATTGCGAGATATAAACTCAGAATTGAGAGATATAAACTCAGAATTGAGAGATATAAACTCAGAATTGCGAGATATAAACTCAGAATTGTGTGATATAAACTCAGAATTGAGAGATATAAACTCAGAATTGAGAGATATAAACTCAGAGTTGCATGATATAAACTCAGAATTGTGATATAAACTCAGAATTGTGTGATATAAACTCAGAATTGTGATATAAACTCAGAATTATGATATGTAAACTCAGAATTGAGAGATATAAACTCAGAATTGTGTGATATAAACTCAGAATTGTGTGATATAAACTCAGAATTGAGAGATATAAACTCAGAATTGTGTGATATAAACTCAGAAATGTGTGATATAAACTCAGAATTGTGTGATATAAACTCAGAATTGAGAGATATAAACTCAGAGTTGCATGATATAAACTCAGAATTGTGTGATATAAACTCAGAATTGTGTGATATAAACTCAGAATTGTGTGATATAAACTCAGAATTATGATATATAAACTCAGAATTGCGAGATATAAACTCAGAATTGCGTGATATAAACTCAGAATTGAGAGATATCAACTCAGAATTGAGAGAAATAAACTCAGAGTTGCGTGATAAACTCAGGATTGCGAGATATAAACTCAGAATTGAGAGATATAAACTCAGAGTTGCATGATATAAACTCAGAATTGAGAGATATAAACTCAGGATTGCGAGATATAAACTCAGAATTGCGTGATATAAACTCAGAATTGTGTGATATAAACTCAGAATTGAGAGATATAAACTAAGAGTTATGAGATATAAACTCAGAATTGCGTGATATAAACTCAGAATTATGATATATAAACTCAGAATTGTGAGATATAAACTCAGAATTGCATGATATAAACTCAGGATTGCGAGATATAAACTCAGAATTGAGAGATATAAACTCAGAATTGAGAGATATAAACTCAGAATTGTGTGATATAAACTCAGAATTATGATACGTAAACTCAGAATTGAGAGATATAAACTCAGAATTGTGTGATATAAACTCAGAATTGTGTGATATAAACTCAGAATTGAGAGATATAAACTGAGAATTGTGTGATATAAACTCAGAAATGTGTGATATAAACTCAGAATTGTGTGATATAAACTCAGAATTGAGAGATATAAACTCAGAATTGAGAGATATAAACTCAGAATTGAGAGATATAAACTCAGAGTTGCATGATATAAACTCAGAATTGTGTGATATAAACTCAGAATTGTGTGATATAAACTCAGAATTGTGTGATATAAACTCAGAATTATGATATATAAACTCAGAATTGAGAGAAATAAACTCAGAAATGAGAGAAATAAACTCAGAATTGAGAGATATAAACTCAGAATTGCGAGATATAAACTCAGAATTATGATATATAAACTCAGAATTGAGAGATATAAACTCAGAATTGTGTGATATAAACTCAGAATTATGATATATAAACTCAGAATTGCGAGATATAAACTCAGAGTTGTGTGATATAAACTCAGAATTGAGAGATATAAACTAAGAGTTATGAGATATAAACTCAGAATTGCATGATATAAACTCAGAATTATGATATATAAACTCAGAATTGTGAGATATAAACTCAGAATTGAGAGATATAAACTCAGGATTGCGAGATATAAACTCAGAATTGAGAGATATAAACTCAGGATTGCGAGATATAAACTCAGAATTGCGTGATATAAACTCAGAATTGAGAGATATAAACTAAGAGTTATGAGATATAAACTCAGAATTGCGTGATATAAACTCAGAATTATGATATATAAACTCAGAATTGTGAGATATAAACTCAGAATTGCATGATATAAACTCAGGATTGCGAGATATAAACTCAGAATTGAGAGATATAAACTCAGAATTGAGAGATATAAACTCAGAATTGCGAGATATAAACTCAGAATTGTGTGATATAAACTCAGAATTGAGAGATATAAACTAAGAGTTATGAGATATAAACTCAGAATTGCGTGATATAAACTCAGAATTATGATATATAAACTCAGAATTGAGAGATATAAACTCAGAGTTGCATGATATAAACTCAGAATTGTGATATAAACTCAGAATTGAGAGATATAAACTCAGAATTGAGAGATATAAACTCAGAATTGTGTGATATAAACTCAGAATTGAGAGATATAAACTCAGGATTGCGAGATATAAACTCAGAATTGAGAGATATAAACTCAGGATTGCGAGATATAAACTCAGAATTGCGTGATATAAACTCAGAATTGAGAGATATAAACTAAGAGTTATGAGATATAAACTCAGAATTGCGTGATATAAACTCAGAATTATGATATATAAACTCAGAATTGTGAGATATAAACTCAGAATTGCATGATATAAACTCAGGATTGCGAGATATAAACTCAGAATTGAGAGATATAAACTCAGAATTGAGAGATATAAACTCAGAATTGCGAGATATAAACTCAGAATTGTGTGATATAAACTCAGAATTGAGAGATATAAACTAAGAGTTATGAGATATAAACTCAGAATTGCGTGATATAAACTCAGAATTATGATATATAAACTCAGAATTGAGAGATATAAACTCAGAGTTGCATGATATAAACTCAGAATTGTGATATAAACTCAGAATTGAGAGATATAAACTCAGAATTGAGAGATATAAACTCAGAATTGTGTGATATAAACTCAGAATTGTGTGATATAAACTCAGAATTGTGTGATATAAACTCAGAATTGTGTGATATAAACTCAGAGTTGAGAGATATAAACTCAGAATTGAGAGATATAAACTCAGAGTTGCATGATATAAACTCAGAATTGTGTGATATAAACTCAGAATTGAGAGATATAAACTCAGAATTGAGAGATATAAACTCAGAATTGAGAGATATAAACTCAGAGTTGCATGATATAAACTCAGAATTGTGATATAAACTCAGAATTGTGTGATATAAACTCAGAATTGTGATATAAACTCAGAATTATGATATGTAAACTCAGAATTGAGAGATATAAACTCAGAATTGTGTGATATAAACTCAGAATTGTGTGATATAAACTCAGAATTGAGAGATATAAACTCAGAATTGTGTGATATAAACTCAGAAATGTGTGATATAAACTCAGAATTGTGTGATATAAACTCAGAATTGAGAGATATAAACTCAGAGTTGCATGATATAAACTCAGAATTGTGTGATATAAACTCAGAATTGTGTGATATAAACTCAGAATTGTGTGATATAAACTCAGAATTATGATATATAAACTCAGAATTGCGAGATATAAACTCAGAATTGCGTGATATAAACTCAGAATTGAGAGATATCAACTCAGAATTGAGAGAAATAAACTCAGAGTTGCGTGATAAACTCAGGATTGCGAGATATAAACTCAGAATTGAGAGATATAAACTCAGAGTTGCATGATATAAACTCAGAATTGAGAGATATAAACTCAGGATTGCGAGATATAAACTCAGAATTGCGTGATATAAACTCAGAATTGTGTGATATAAACTCAGAATTGAGAGATATAAACTAAGAGTTATGAGATATAAACTCAGAATTGCGTGATATAAACTCAGAATTATGATATATAAACTCAGAATTGTGAGATATAAACTCAGAATTGCATGATATAAACTCAGGATTGCGAGATATAAACTCAGAATTGAGAGATATAAACTCAGAATTGAGAGATATAAACTCAGAATTGTGTGATATAAACTCAGAATTATGATATGTAAACTCAGAATTGAGAGATATAAACTCAGAATTGTGTGATATAAACTCAGAATTGTGTGATATAAACTCAGAATTGAGAGATATAAACTGAGAATTGTGTGATATAAACTCAGAAATGTGTGATATAAACTCAGAATTGTGTGATATAAACTCAGAATTGAGAGATATAAACTCAGAATTGAGAGATATAAACTCAGAATTGAGAGATATAAACTCAGAGTTGCATGATATAAACTCAGAATTGTGTGATATAAACTCAGAATTGTGTGATATAAACTCAGAATTGTGTGATATAAACTCAGAATTATGATATATAAACTCAGAATTGAGAGAAATAAACTCAGAAATGAGAGAAATAAACTCAGAATTGAGAGATATAAACTCAGAATTGCGAGATATAAACTCAGAATTATGATATATAAACTCAGAATTGAGAGATATAAACTCAGAATTGTGTGATATAAACTCAGAATTATGATATATAAACTCAGAATTGCGAGATATAAACTCAGAGTTGTGTGATATAAACTCAGAATTGAGAGATATAAACTAAGAGTTATGAGATATAAACTCAGAATTGCATGATATAAACTCAGAATTATGATATATAAACTCAGAATTGTGAGATATAAACTCAGAATTGAGAGATATAAACTCAGAATTGTGTGATATAAACTCAGAATTATGATATGTAAACTCAGAATTGAGAGATATAAACTCAGAATTGTGTGATATAAACTCAGAATTGTGTGATATAAACTCAGAATTGAGAGATATAAACTCAGAATTGTGTGATATAAACTCAGAATTGTGTGATATAAACTCAGAATTGTGTGATATAAACTCTGAATTATGATATATAAACTCAGAATTGAGAGATATAAACTCAGAATTGTGTGATATAAACTCAGAATTATGATATATAAACTCAGAATTGCGAGATATAAACTCAGAGTTGTGTGATATAAACTCAGAATTGAGAGATATAAACTCAGAATTACGTGATATAAACTCAGAGTTGCATGATATAAACTCAGAATTGTGTGATATAAACTCAGAATTGTGTGATATAAACTCAGAATTGTGTGATATAAACTCAGAGTTGTGTGATATAAACTCAGAATTGAGAGATATAAACTCAGAATTGTGTGATATAAACTCAGAATTATGATATATAAACTCAGAATTGCGAGATATAAACTCAGAGTTGTGTGATATAAACTCAGAATTGAGAGATATAAACTCAGAATTACGTGATATAAACTCAGAATTATGATATATAAACTCAGAATTGAGAGATATAAACTCAGAATTGTGTGATATAAACTCAGAATTATGATATATAAACTCAGAATTGCGAGATATAAACTCAGAGTTGTGTGATATAAACTCAGAATTGAGAGATATAAACTCAGAATTACGTGATATAAACTCAGAGTTGCATGATATAAACTCAGAATTGTGTGATATAAACTCAGAATTGTGTGATATAAACTCAGAATTGTGTGATATAAACTCAGAGTTGAGAGATATAAACTCAGAATTGAGAGATATAAACTCAGAGTTGCATGATATAAACTCAGAATTGTGTGATATAAACTCAGAATTGAGAGATATAAACTCAGAATTGAGAGATATAAACTCAGAATTGAGAGATATAAACTCAGAGTTGCATGATATAAACTCAGAATTGTGATATAAACTCAGAATTGTGTGATATAAACTCAGAATTGTGATATAAACTCAGAATTATGATATGTAAACTCAGAATTGAGAGATATAAACTCAGAATTGTGTGATATAAACTCAGAATTGTGTGATATAAACTCAGAATTGAGAGATATAAACTCAGAATTGTGTGATATAAACTCAGAAATGTGTGATATAAACTCAGAATTGTGTGATATAAACTCAGAATTGAGAGATATAAACTCAGAGTTGCATGATATAAACTCAGAATTGTGTGATATAAACTCAGAATTGTGTGATATAAACTCAGAATTATGATATATAAACTCAGAATTGCGAGATATAAACTCAGAATTGCGTGATATAAACTCAGAATTGAGAGATATCAACTCAGAATTGAGAGAAATAAACTCAGAGTTGCGTGATAAACTCAGGATTGCGAGATATAAACTCAGAATTGAGAGATATAAACTCAGAGTTGCATGATATAAACTCAGAATTGAGAGATATAAACTCAGGATTGCGAGATATAAACTCAGAATTGCGTGATATAAACTCAGAATTGTGTGATATAAACTCAGAATTGAGAGATATAAACTAAGAGTTATGAGATATAAACTCAGAATTGCGTGATATAAACTCAGAATTATGATATATAAACTCAGAATTGTGAGATATAAACTCAGAATTGCATGATATAAACTCAGGATTGCGAGATATAAACTCAGAATTGAGAGATATAAACTCAGAATTGAGAGATATAAACTCAGAATTGTGTGATATAAACTCAGAATTATGATATGTAAACTCAGAATTGAGAGATATAAACTCAGAATTGTGTGATATAAACTCAGAATTGTGTGATATAAACTCAGAATTGAGAGATATAAACTGAGAATTGTGTGATATAAACTCAGAAATGTGTGATATAAACTCAGAATTGTGTGATATAAACTCAGAATTGAGAGATATAAACTCAGAATTGAGAGATATAAACTCAGAATTGAGAGATATAAACTCAGAGTTGCATGATATAAACTCAGAATTGTGTGATATAAACTCAGAATTGTGTGATATAAACTCAGAATTGTGTGATATAAACTCAGAATTATGATATATAAACTCAGAATTGAGAGAAATAAACTCAGAAATTAGAGAAATAAACTCAGAATTGAGAGATATAAACTCAGAATTGCGAGATATAAACTCAGAATTATGATATATAAACTCAGAATTGAGAGATATAAACTCAGAATTGTGTGATATAAACTCAGAATTATGATATATAAACTCAGAATTGCGAGATATAAACTCAGAGTTGTGTGATATAAACTCAGAATTGAGAGATATAAACTAAGAGTTATGAGATATAAACTCAGAATTGCATGATATAAACTCAGAATTATGATATATAAACTCAGAATTGAGAGATATAAACTCAGAATTGTGTGATATAAACTCAGAATTGTGTGATATAAACTCAGAATTGAGAGATATAAACTCAGAATTGTGTGATATAAACTCAGAATTGTGTGATATAAACTCAGAATTGTGTGATATAAACTCTGAATTATGATATATAAACTCAGAATTGAGAGATATAAACTCAGAATTGTGTGATATAAACTCAGAATTATGATATATAAACTCAGAATTGCGAGATATAAACTCAGAGTTGTGTGATATAAACTCAGAATTGAGAGATATAAACTCAGAATTACGTGATATAAACTCAGAGTTGCATGATATAAACTCAGAATTGTGTGATATAAACTCAGAATTGTGTGATATAAACTCAGAATTGTGTGATATAAACTCAGAGTTGTGTGATATAAACTCAGAATTGAGAGATATAAACTCAGAATTGTGTGATATAAACTCAGAATTATGATATATAAACTCAGAATTGCGAGATATAAACTCAGAGTTGTGTGATATAAACTCAGAATTGAGAGATATAAACTCAGAATTACGTGATATAAACTCAGAATTATGATATATAAACTCAGAATTGAGAGATATAAACTCAGAATTGTGTGATATAAACTCAGAATTATGATATATAAACTCAGAATTGCGAGATATAAACTCAGAGTTGTGTGATATAAACTCAGAATTGAGAGATATAAACTCAGAATTACGTGATATAAACTCAGAGTTGCATGATATAAACTCAGAATTGTGTGATATAAACTCAGAATTGTGTGATATAAACTCAGAATTGTGTGATATAAACTCAGAGTTGTGTGATATAAACTCAGAATTGAGAGATATAAACTCAGAATTGTGTGATATAAACTCAGAATTATGATATATAAACTCAGAATTGCGAGATATAAACTCAGAGTTGTGTGATATAAACTCAGAATTGAGAGATATAAACTCAGAATTACGTGATATAAACTCAGAGTTGCATGATATAAACTCAGAATTGTGTGATATAAACTCAGAGTTGTGTGATATAAACTCAGAGTTGTGTGATATAAACTCAGAATTGTGTGATATAAACTCAGAATTGCGTGACAAACTCAGAATTGTGAGATATAAACTCAGAATTGCGTGACAAACTCAGAATTGTGAGATATAAACTTAGAATTGAGAGATATAAACTCAGAATTATGAGACAAACTCAGAATTGTGAGATATAAACTCAGAATTGCGTGACAAACTCAGAATTGTGAAATATAAACTCAGAATTGCGTGACAAACTCAGAATTGTGAGATATAAACTCAGAATTGAGAGATATAAACTCAGAATTGTGTGATATAAACTCAGAATTGCGTGACAAACTCAGAATTGTGAGATATAAACTCAGAATTGCGTGACAAACTCAGAATTGTGAGATATAAACTCAGAATTGAGAGATATAAACTCAGAATTGCGTGACAAACTCAGAATTGCGTGACAAACTCAGAATTGTGAGATATAAACTTAAAATTACATTTCGCATTTCTGAGTTTATATCTTGCAATTTTGAGAATTTTTTCTCAGAACTGAGAAAAAAAGACAGAAGTGTGAGATAAAAAGTCACAATTAACTTTATTAATTTATTCCATGGTGGAAACTTAAAAAAAATTATTGACATTGTATAGTGGTAAAACCAGTTTTGTATTTGGACACGACACTGTGGTTATACTTTGTTTTATTATTATTATTATTTTTTTTTATTAATTTATTGTTTTTATACATGATACTGTGGTAATACTATGGTGTTTGGACACTATCATGATGGTAATACCATAATAGGTTGGATATTATTATTATATATAAAAGTGTCATGTTATTACCACATTACTGAGAGTATTTAGTGTTATTAATCTGTCAGGAAGCATCAAGGAACATTTTTATGGAGGTTAAGCTTGTTTTTGGTTTCTCAGAAGTTACGTTGAACGTGTGTGTGTGTGTGTGTGTGTGACTCAGCGTCTGAATATGAGTTTTATATCAGTGATCTCTCTGTTCTGTGACTCTTCCAGCTCAACACTTGCACTACAAAGTGAAGCGGTTGACCTCTGACCTCAACCCACGAGGTTAAGAGAGGTTCCACAGGTCATGAGGTAATGACACCTTTTAGAACATCAATAGGATTTACACTCTAACCTCCAGACGTGACTGCATGCTTGGCCTTGTGACACATGCACACATACACACACAAATATAAGCTTTGTTCCAAAACCCAGTGATCTGCCTATCTGGGCATCATGTGTGCTAGGGCTGTGCGATTTTATTTATTTATTTTTTCTTAAATAAAAATCCAATTGCAATTTTAAAATGCGAATTTAAAAAAACAGCTTCAGGTTTGCTGTACTTTTTTGTACGGCTGTACAATTTAGCTCAAAATTTGGATTTGTTGGCTATATCAATATGATAATAATAATAATAATAATAAATGCTTGGCCTTGAGCGACACACAGACATAGGCTTTGTACCAAAACTTAGCAAGTTGCCTATCTAGACATCATATCTACTAGGGCTGGTTTGGGAAATAAATGTACACTGAAATAAATGATACTAAATTAGTTTTAAGGTAAGCGGTTGCAATGAATATATTTTAGGTACAATTAAATAAACTCATTTAGTTGACTAACTTTCAGAAAAAGAAAATTGTTTATTTAAATGTAGCTAAAATAAATTGATTGCAACCACTTACCTTAAACATATTTAGTAAATTCAGTGAATAACTGTTTTCAGTGTATTGGCATTTCTGGAAAAAAAATTGCAATTCTGATTTTAAAATGCAAATGAAAAATAAAAAAAAGCTTCAGGTTTGGTGTGCTTGTTTGTAGGACTGGATAATCTGGCCCACAATTTATAGATTTTTATATCAATATAGTAATAATAATTATTATTATTATTGCTTGTTATCATTATTATTACTACAGCAAAATGCAATATTAAATAAAGTAAAAAATACTAGTGTAATGTTTCACTGTGGAATAAAATAGTTAGTATTTAAGAAAAATAATGATACTAATAATAATAATACTTTTATTTTACAGTACAACTTTATACTTACAATAGTAATATTTATGGTCTTAATTAAGTTTAGTTTTTCTAGTTTGGTTTTTATTTAGTCACAAATACGTTGACAGCAGCCATTTATAAACGCTTCTTATTGCAAATTTGGGAAGAAGGTAAAAAAAGATGGAAAATATCAGTAAAAATGCTATTTTAAATTACTATTGCACTCAATATTTGTGTGTACATTATTTTAAATACATGTTATTATAAATCAGAGAGCAATTTGAGTCACTTTGTATGATGTTGTTGTAGAGTACTTCACTTTTGAGTGTCCATTTGACAGGGACAGTAGTTCCCTGTATAGACATCATGGCAGTTCACCAGGTTGAGGAGATCAGCACGCTTCCCAATGAGAAGCGTCTGATGTGTTTCTGTGATGTTTGTGATAAAGCTCCTGCTCCAGATGATCTCTGGTGTCTGTCTTTGTTCCTCAAACACCTACTCAAGCAGGATTACAAACTTTGGCTCCGTTCCATTGTTTTTTCCAATGGAATAAGTGACGCCATGCCAGCCAGAGGTGACGGGAATGTCCGCGCATCCCTGATGGTGGTCTGAAACCTCTTTCCACTTTATCTTGTAATTCATCACTTTATGGAATTCCCCCGTTTAGATTGGGTAATTAAAATCAGTGGATATCAAAACAGCCTCCCACCCTCTCTGCCTGTCTCTATTTTATTGTTCTTTGTTCTTTGAATAAAGTTTGATGTTGTCAACACAAATAGATCCCGGACACTATGTGGATATTTGCACAAAGTGGTGTCTCGACATGTACTCACACACACACACACACACACACACACACACACACACACACACACACACACACACACACACAGTTCCTCAGCAGTGTAATTTTGAAATCATTCATCAAGTGTTTCTGCATTGTTGAAATATAGGCAAGGCAAGGCAAGGCAAGTTTATTTATATAGCACATTTCATACACAGTGGTAATTCAAAGTGCTTTACATAAAAGAAAGTGAAATAGACATTAAAATCAATAAAAACATGGAAATAAAAATAATAAAAACAAGGAATTTTAAAATGATATAGAAAATGATTTAAAATAAATTTAAAGAAAATGATTATACCTAAAGTTTATTGCAGTCAGTTGGGACATATAGCACAGTGCTCATTCAACAAATGCACAGTTAAACAGATGAGTTTTAAGTCTTGATTTAAATGTGGCTAATGTTTTAGCACATCTGATCTCTTCTGGAAGCTGGTTCCAACTGCGGGCCGCATAATAGCTAAAAGCAGACTCCCCTTGTTTTGTGTGAACCCTTGGTATTTCTAACTGACTCGATCCTAATGATCTGAGTGGTCTGTTTGGTTTATATTCAGTGAGCATATCAGCAATATATTTAGGTCCTAGGCCATTGAGTGACTTATAAACGAGTAAAAGTACTTTAAAATCAATCCTAAATGTAACTGGAAGCCAGTGTAAGGACCTGAGGACTGGTGTGATATGCTCAGATTTTCTGGTTCTAGTCAGAATCCTGGCAGCAGTGTTCTGGATGAGCTGCAGCTGTCTAATGGTCTTCTTGGGAAGGCCGGTGAGGAGACCATTACAGTAATCCACCCTGCTGGTGATAAAGGCATGAACAAGTTTCTCCAAGTCTTGACTGGAAACAAAACATCTAATTCTTGCAATATTTTTGAGATGATAGTATGGTGATTTAGTTACTGCTTTGACATGACTACTGAAACTAAGGTCTGTCTCCAGAATCACCCCAAGATTTCTGACTTGATTTTTCGTTGTTTGACCCCTAGAGTCAAGGTATGCATTCACCTTGAGAACTTCATCTTTGTTTCCAAATGCAATGATTTCAGTTTTCTCCTTGTTTAACTGAAGAAAGTTCTGGCACATCCAACTGTTAATTTCATCAATGCATTGGCAGAGGGAGTCAATGGGGCTGTAGTCATTTGGAGATAAGGCTAGGTAAATCTGGGTATCATCAACATAGCTGTGATAGGCAATTTGGTTCTTCCTCATTATCTGACTTAGTGGGAGCATATACAGGCTAAACAAGAGCGGTGCAAGAATTGAGCCTTGTGGGACTCCACATGTCATGGCCGTCCACTTAGACTTATGCTCTCCTATACTCACATAATAACCTCTCCCTTCTAAGTATGACCTGAACCATTTGAGTGCCATCCCAGAAAGCCCGACCCAGTTTTCCAGTTTCTCTAGAAGTATGTTATGATCGACAGTGTCAAACGCAGCACTAAGATCTAGTAGTACCAGCACTGATATTTTGCCAGAATCAGAATTGACGCGAATATCATTTATTATCTTAATGAGTGCTGTCTCTGTGCTGTGATGTGCTCGGAAACCAGATTGAAAATTGTCCAGGTATCCATTTGAGTTTAAGTAGTTGTTCAGCTGATTAGAAACTACCTTTTCAATAATCTTACCTATGAAAGGAAGATTTGATATGGGTCTTTAGTTGCTCAACATGGTGTTATCAAGATTGCGCTTCTTCAGAAGGGGCTTAACAACTGCAGTTTTAAGGGAGTTTGGAAAAGTCCCAGAAAGAAGTGAGGCGTTCACCACTTCTAAGAGATCAGCTTCTAAACAGTTAAGCACATTTTTGAAAAAGGATGTGGGAAGTGTGTCAAGATAGCAGGTTGAAGATTTAAGGTGCTGTACTATTTCTTCCAAAATTTTGTTTAAAACACACATAGTCACTTCTTTTTGAAATTGCGGTCGAATCTGTGTGACCTCTGCATAACTTGAGGATGTGCCAATCTCCTTTCTGATATTATTGATCTTCTCCGAAAAGAAGGAAGCAAACTCATTGCATTTGCTGTCGGAGAGCATTTCACTGGGAATCTGACTTGGGGGGTTTGTCAGTCTCTCAACAGTCGCAAAAAGAGTGCGAGTGTTGTTTAAGTTACTGTTTATAAGGTTAGAAAAGAAAGTCTGTCTAGCTGTGGCTAGTTCCACATTGAAAGCATGAAGGCTGTCTTTATAGATGCTATAGTGAATTTCGAGTTTCGTCTTCCGCCACATCCACTCAGCTTTTCTGCATTGTCTTTTCATGCTCTGAACTGCTGTTGATTTTCTCCAAATTGATTTCTGTTTCCCCGTCTTCTTGCTGATCTTTATCGGGGCAATATCATCAATAACATTCTTAATTTTTGAGTTAAATGACTCCAGGAGAAGATCAACAGAGTCTGCAGAAATGCTTGGTGTTAATGATATTGCCTCCATAAATAGCGCACTAGTGTTCTCGTTAATGCATCTCTTTCTGATAGAGACAGATATAGATTCAGTGGTGACTGAGATCAATATATCAAAGAAAATACAGAAGTGATCAGATAGTGCTACATCCTTAATTACAATGGATGAGATGTTTAGACCTCTACTGATGAGTAAATCTAGAGTGTGTCCACGATTGTGTGTGGGTCCGTGCACATGCTGACTCAGGTCAAAAGTGTTTAAAACAGTTATAATTTCTTTTGTAGTTTTGATTTCTGCATTATCTATGTGAATATTAAAATCCCCTGCAATAGCAATATATAAGATATATTGCTATAAGATATATTGCTATAAAATATATAAGATATTGTTTCACTAGTTTTTCTTGATGAAGTTTAGTAACAGCAAACTAATTGGAAAATTGTTATTGGTAATTTAAATAATGTTGAAATAAAAATACAAATATTAGATTAACAACTTAAACTTATTTCAAGTTGCCAAGGGAAACACAAACAAAAGCACATGATAAAATTACAAAATCAGAAATAAAGTTAAAATGAACTGAAAATATACAAATAAATTCTAATTAGAAGTAATATAATAGTAAATAATAGTAAAATTACAACCTGCTTTGGTTTTGGATTCAGAAATTGGATGCAATTTTTATTGTTAACTAAAATTAAAACGCTTTAAACAAAAACAAAACTGAAATAAAATAAAAAATACATATAAAACTTAAATTAAAATTAGATGTGTTTCCTTCGCAGCTAAATTAACTGTTATGGTTACAGTTGTGGCCTAATGGTTAGAGAGTCGGACTTGTAACCTGAAGGTCGTGGGTTTGAGTCTCAGGTCCGGCAGGGATTGTAGGTGGAGGAGTGAATAACCAACACTCTCTCTCCTCCCTCAATACCACGACTGAGGTGAGACCCTTGAGCAAGACACCGAACCCCCAACTGCTCCCCGGGTGCCGCAGCATTGGCTGCCCACTGCTCCGGGTGTATGTTCACTACTGAGTGTACACTTGGATGGGTTAAATGCAGAGCACAAATTCTGAGTATGGGTCACCATACTTGGCCACACACCACTTCCCTTTCCTAAAACACACACAAAGGCCAAAAATGACAAAAGCACATAACAAAATTACTCAAATGAAACTGAATATATATAAAATTTTAAAATAATGACTGGTCAATTTGGCATAAATGAGCCCTTAATTTTAAATGTCTATTATCTGTACATGAACAACAAGAACATATTCCTATGTAAATACGTTTGTGCTGCATTAAAATTCTGTCTAAAGTTAGAACAATCTGCATTTATGTGCTTGCATATTTTCTGGTCTTATTTATGTTTTTTGAGGCCTTTTTGATATGCCCTGCCCAACTTCCAACAGGAAATGCATCAACTGTTTCTTGGTCTCTTTGACATTTGGTCATTGCGATGCATCTGAATGACATCTTTCTTTTGCTAACAGTGCGCTGCGCGTCTTGTTTTGCCGCACTGCTTGAAAAGTCACAGCAGTAGTCCTCGAGCGATCCCAGCTCATTTGGAATCAGAGACTTCTTGTTACTTGAGTTTGATAGTAAATGGAAGCACTGATGCAGATAAGCAGCCTAACACGACTGAAATGTGTTGCTGTGGAGAGATAGAAACGCTTAACACAAGCCCAAATCTCTCCGTCAATAGCCTCCCACCAATTATCAGTGGCTAATTAGTACTGTGGCTTAAATGCTGAATGACTGATGCGGTAAAGACCACATGAAGAGGTCAAAAATATATTTTTTTTTATTCTTTGGGAAACTGACATTTTTGTCCTCTAATGACCTCTGTGTAACTTTCTTGAATGGAGTAAGTATTAAACTTTGGGCTCACATTGTAAAGATGCAATTCTGATTGTTGACACTCTTTGTATCTCTTACCTTCTTGTTCTTTGCAGTGAGAAGGTCAAAAGGGTAATTAAACTGCGATTTGAGTTGGGAAAAACAAAGACTTTAAGGCCTAACGGGGAAGTTCTTTGTACGCTGTGAGATCTTTCAGATAGCACAGGCTTTTGTCTCAGTATTTTGGGATTGTAGAGACACAAACAGCTTTCCAAACATTGCTCCCAGTCATGCTGGGTGACAGCGTGCGCTCTCTTCTTCATTGTGTGGGTTTGTTTAGCAGCTGCAGGCATCTGGAGTTGAACTCAGACTCAAAAATGTTATTAGATTTATTGCTGTTTTCTGCTTGTCATTCTGTACTGCTGTGAATCAGGCTATGTGTTTTCTGAATTTGCAATGAACTGCATTGGACATGCTAAATTGGCACTGGAGTCTGTAGATGCCCATTTCCGCCAATCAATAATATATATATATATTTAAGTAATGGTGACTTTTTAATGTCACAATTTTGACTTCTTATCTCAGAATTATGAGATATAAACTCACAAATGTGACTTTATTTCTCACAATTCTGACTTCATAACACAACTGCATATTCGTCAGAATTGTGAGATATAGGGTGCTTTCACATCTGTAGTTCGGTTCATTTGGTCCGGACCAAAGGCAAAAAATTCAACATTGTCGCTATTTTTAGCCGTTTTGGTTCCTTTTCACACCACACTGTTTGCTCTGGTCCGAACCAGCTGAAACGAACCAAAATGTAGTCACGTGACAACATCCGCTTCACTTGTTGGCTAGATGTGTCTTTGAACGCATTCCCTAAACTGCTTTTCGATTGGTCAGAAAGATCGTGCGGGAAAATTCCAACGGTGCTCCCGGAAGTAAACAAAGACAGGAGTAAAATGCAGCAGAAAGCACACTGCTATTACATTATTATTTCAAATTTCTATGAGGTTCCGCATCTCCTCACAACCCCAAGTTTGTCCGCGACCTGCCGTGCTAAACTGCAAACTGTCAACAAACACTTCCTCATCCCATAATGCACAGCGCAGCTGGTTTAGTACAGAAATGTGCAGTTCTTTTTGCAGTTGGGTCTGTTTGAGGTCGGATCGCATTCTCACCACTAACAAACCGCTCCAGGGTTAGTTTGAAAGCGTGCTCTTCAAGGAGGTCTTGGTACGCTTGTTTGGTCCGCTTTTGGTGCGCACCCGAGTGCGATTGCTGCATTCTCACCTGCCCAAACGAACCGCACCAAGAGGGAAAACCAACTCTAGTGCGATTCAACCGAACTAAATGAGGCAGGTGTGAAAGCACCCATAAACACGCAATTCTGAGAAAAAAAGTTTTGAGCTTAAATTCTAACTTTTTTTCTTGCAATTTTGACTTTAAATCTCATAATTCTGACTTTTTCTCACAATAGCAAGTTTGTTGTAAATCTTGAATGCTTTTGAGCATAGACTTAAGTTTAGTCTTGTTTTTAAAAAATGCTAGGCAGAAGTAATAAAATTGAACTGACATGCTAAATTGTCACTCATTGTATGCACACACTTAACTCTTAAACTGTCTTTCATATAGAGTTTATTATTCTTAATGTTATTATACTAAACATCACAATGCAACCAAACTAGACTGCTAAATACAGTATAATTATTAAAGCTGTATACATGAGGTCAATGATGTTGTTGGTCACTTGTACAGACAGCATTGTTAATCATTTTTTCATTGCAGCTCTAGCCTGAAGTGTGGACAAGATTGCTGATTATGACAGAATGGTCTAGTATTGTGGCAATGCATTGTATTCTTGCAGTGTAGAAACAGTGTAACACTAAACCAACTGTAAAATACTTGTTTTGGAATTTTTTTAGGCAACTGTTTGGTCGTGTTACAAAAAGTTTCTTCTTTTAGGACATCTCCAAAAAGATAGAGCTAACTTCAAGGCCATTGCTTTGCTGGATCAGAAACACTTGTCATTGGGCGTTAATGCACCCAAAGCCTGATATTTATATAATTTAGATTTTTAGTAACCCTCTCCTAGCAGATCACATAACATGCATAGCACACATGCTGTGTGAAAGAACTCATTGTTGGCCTCTTACATCGCATGGCTTGATGCGGTCACTGACGAGGACAAATATAGCAACAGCTCGCTTGTTCCCACGTGGAGCTTCAAGGAATAAAATGCCCCGTCTAACCCTCAGAACCCTGCGGTAGCAAGCACAGAATTACCACATCACTGTAATAGCATGTTATGAAACCGTTCAGCTGACTGTCGGCCGTCCCAAACCTGACGCCACCAACCACCAAGTTTGATTCTCAGGGAATGCATGAACTGATAAAGTGTATGCAATGTAAAGTTGCTTTGGATAAAAGCATCTGCCGAATGCATACATTTAAATATGTGACCCTGGACCACAAAACCAGTCATAAGGGTACATTTTTCAAAATTGAGATTTAGATATCATCTGAAAGCTGAATAAATAATCTTTCCATTGATGTATGGTTTGTTATGATGGACAATATTTGTCTGAGACACAACTATTTGAAAATCTGGAATCTGAGGGAGCAAAAAAATCTAAATATTGAGAAAATCTCCTTTAAAGTTGTTCAAATGAAGTTCTTAGCAATGCATATTACTAATCAAAAAATATTTTTTTTATATATTTATGGTAGAAAATATCTTTGTTTTTATAATTTTGACCCATACAGTGTATTTCTGGCTAATGCTACAAATATACTCGTACGACTTATGACTGCTTTTGTGCTCCAGAGTCACATATGGAAGCTTATTTCTGCCATGGAATTAAAAATACTTGCAACGTTTTATCTAACGATTCTGAGTTTATAACATGCAAATACCGTATGAGATATAAACTCAGAATTGCATGATGTAAACTCAGGGTTCTGAGTTATATCCTGACGTTTTTGCTGCATACAGATTTGCAAGTCTGAATTGTGAAAAATAAACTCAAATATAATGTCAGAATTGCAAGATAGAAACTCACAATTCTGACATTGTGTATTGCATTTCTGAGTTTATTTCTCTTATTTTCTTGCAAATCTGCGTGCGGCTCTTTTCCTGACAACAGCAGTTCAACAGTTGGAGTTTGACATTCATAGTCACTTTGAACAACTTTTTCGGTGAACTATTCTTTTAAGCACACACTCTCTCCTAAAGAACGATTGTCAACCCCTATCTTTTTAATTCCCTTCTCCCTGTCTTTTTCCTCCCTGACATCATCGGGTTATTGCAGTCCTGGGAAGCCGAGCATGTGAGCTTCCCCAGGTCATTAAAAGGAGGCCTGAAAAGACTCTCTGCGGGCCGGAGATACACCAGCCAGCGGACGCGCAATAAGCTCCGAATAAAGACAGCTCTGTGGAGGGCCTAGCTGGACACTGAGCCCGGGATTAAAGACGGTCTGAAAGGAGGAGAAAGTCAATGGAACCGCACGAAAATATGAAGTGAAAGAGAGGTGTGGGCCGGCAGGGGGGCAGACGAGATGAATGGGAAACTTATCAGCATTCAGAGCGCATGCGAGGACCCACCGCGACTGGGTCAGGGAGTTCTCCCGGGAGGAAAGGTGCTCTCGGGAGACGCTTATCTGCTGTTTGTTGAGGCACCTCACGGATAAAGCGACAGGAGGAAGGGAGAACACTTTGGCCAGTGCATTACAAGTCCAATTATTCATCAAGCTTGAATAGCTTGAAGTATTTGTGGTCACATATTTGCATACAGTGTTTTGAACCTTGAGGTCCTGATTTACTTACAGCAAAGATCTTTTTTTGTTTAGGGGTAAAAGGAAATTTGAAGAGTGTCAGAGTCACTTAGAATTACAACTTCAATTTCTATTATAAAGCAGCTCCAAGTGTGTTAATGTTTTTACTCTCATCTGTCCTTGGCAGACTGAAATAAACCAGAAATGATTTCCATGACAAAGAAGGCGGAGCCCCAGAGCCACACCTACCAGTTACATCATTACCATGGACCAATAGTAGTTTGAATGTGTTTACAAGTTGGGGTGCAAATTTTTGTGGGAAGTTTGTTTTGGCAGACTGTTTCAAACTCCCGAAACTTCATTTTGGCCTTGACGGACTGAACAGAAGAAATTAATGTGAAAGACGGCGGAGCCCCAGGGCCATGCTTACCTACTATGTCATCGCCACGAACCAATAGCAGTTTGAAGGTGGTTACGAGCTGGAGAGCAAACTTTTCTGCTAAGAACCTCTGAAAAGAAGTAACTGAAGAGAATGTTCTTCGATTTTGCCTGTAGTGTATCAGGATCTTAAGAGTGTTCCAAGAGTTCTGAAGACACCTGAAGCCCATATAAAGTCAGTTTGCATGCTATGCATTACTTTTTACAAGTAGGCAAGAGGTTTACCCATTTTAGGTAGTATCTGGCAGGGATGCCACTTATGGAAAGGAGGCCTATCAAACACAGAATGAGAACAGCGAATGAGTGTGTGTCTGTCTTTGTTCCTTCCTGTGGGTTCCTCAAGATAGCATCAGCTTCAGCCATTACAGCCCTGCTATCTGAGGGAATGGGCTCTTTCAACTGTCCCCAGGGTGAGGATACAGCACTGATCGTTTCATTAGGCCTACCTGATAAAAAGGCATTAGGGATCATTTTGGAAATCTGAAGGGCACACACAGAATTCCCAACGTCACACACACTCCATCTGAACAGGCAAATTACGCAAATTGCATCAGATTTCATTAAGATTTGAAGCACTCTTGACATTGAAATCACACTGCACTCAGGTCATTGGGCTTGTTGACTTCATTTAGAGGTTCCTCTGCAATATTTCACGGTTTATTTAAAGTATGTCAAAATGCATGTCTCTGCAAGTATCCTTGAAAAAAACAGTTGCTTATGTCTTAGGTGAAGGTAAACAGTTGAGAAAGAAAGAGGATGACAATAACAGCAGTGTCCCTGTAGCTTTCTGTGTCATAATCAAACAACAAAACACAGAAAAATCACTTTTGTAGCTTTAACACAGATTTATTATATTTAATTCAAACAATGAAGACTATGCAGTGTTATTTTACATTTTATTATTAAATTTCTGTACCTGAATACTGTTAGACTTGTCTTAAAAATATAATGCACTGTTTATTTAATTTTTATCTTTGTTCTATTATATTTATCTTTGCTTGTAATTTGTTTATTTCCTATGCTGATTTACTCACCTACAAAATCACCCATTGTTATAATTTTTTTCCCAAATAGAGCTATTCAAGTCATCTGGGTTTTTTGTTTGTTTGTTTGTTTTTTTCATATTGCTATATATATAGCAGAAAAACTAAATATTGCAAAATGAGTTTTTTTCCAATATCGTGCAGCCCTACCACACGTACACAATAAGCACTTATTCTGTATCGTGTTAAGAAATCATATTTCATCGTAACATCACTGTAACTAGCCTACATTAAAGTACATTGCATTAATTGTATTATATAATCCATAATAAAATTATTAATTTTAATTTTATCACTCAAAAAGTCAGAATTGCGAGATGTAAACTCACAATTGTGAGATTAAAAGTTGCAATTATTTTTTAAAAAATGTTCTATGCTGTGGCGGAAACAAGTTTCAATAGTCTAGAGCACTGTAAGAAAATCATGCATGCAAAGCCTTTTTTTTGATTGTCCTGTGCGTACAAATATGAAACAATCCAAGCAATTATTAGTAAACGAGACCCATTGTTTTCATATTACGGTGTCTGATTTGTTAACAATTTTTTCTGTTGTTTATGTCCTTTTCCTATTATTTGTTAATTCTATAATTCGTTCTATCATTAGTTTTTAGCATTCTATCTGTCTAAAGACCACGTAAACTAACTAAAACCAGATTTCTCATGAATTTCATATTAGTGCACACAAAAACTCAATCAATGTGTCTGTGGTCACGTCAAATCTCTCTAATTTGCACAGATAAGTTGAGAGGGAGTGTGTGTGTGTGTAATGGCGAGTCGAGGGGCGTCTTAAGCAAACACAGGGGAGGCGTCTGTGGTTGCGGGGGAGTTTGTGGGATGTTATTGGTCGAGCCTTCGTAACTGAAGAATTGTCGGGTAATTAGATCATCCTGCGCAGAATAGGAATCAATTTCCGACAGGGTAGCGCCGTGGCTTTTCCTAATGTGAGCCACATTAAGACCCATGATCCATGGCAATAATTCAAACCAGATGTAATGTCCCACTCAGGTGGGCCAAGAGCTTCCATCTGCGGGGCCGAGATGCTGTGTGGCCACCGTGACCGTGAGAGTTTCTGGGGGTGAAGCTGTGTGCGGTTTTCTGGTCCCTGATTGGAGGCAAGTAAAAGATCTGATGCTAATTATGTCTCTTCATTCGCATATTTGAATCATTGTCTCAGCACTCAGTTGGCTATAAATAAACCAGCGGTCACTTCACAGCATGACTGATTGCATTGTACTATTATAATAACATTCAGTTCTCTCATTCTTTATAGGTGTGGAGAACCGGTTCTATAGAATATTGTGGATTTAAACTGGGAATAATATTATGGAAAAATTGGAAATCCTGTAGACTTTTCCATTTCTTTCATCACATGGTCTGACTAAGATTTCCCCATCGACAGAATTAACTAATATCACTTGCACATGTGCTCATGCAAACTTCTTAAAGTCCTACATGTAATAGTGGTACCAAGGGTTTTGATTGGTTCTGAACACTGTTTAAATAATTCTTTGGTGACAATTGTTTCAACATTACATATAATTCTCCCTTAATAACGATGAAGGGTGTAATTTCTGTACCAGCACCGGACAGAATTGTACATTTTGTCCAAACATGTTTCCCAAACACAACCCCGCCTTCTGTACTTGGTCAGACAAACTGGTTGTATTAAGGGGTAAGTTTATCCAAAAATAAAATTTATTTACATTTTAAATTAAAATGTTTGGATAGGACTAAACTGCTCTTTTAATATGGATTTGTTTTATGCCCCTTTTATTTTGGCCCTTTTAGGTCTTCAAATCTTTGTTTACCTGGACTTTCAACGTGTTTTTAACCTGTTAACCTTTGCCAGAGCGACGGCGCACTGAACGCTCTTTGTTTGCATGTGTCATTGTTTTCTAATAGAATAAATGAAACTGGACAAAGTTAATCTTGATAATTTAATAGGTTTGGAGGGTGAATGCTAACAGTGCACATAAAGACCTGCCAGGTTCTTTTCCAGGTAATGCTGAACCCAAAACCCTTAAAGTAAGTCAAATAATTTGCTCAGTAAATAATTTGCTCAAATAATTACCTCATTCTCATCCATCCCAGATTATCTGCAGCTCAATGGCCTTTTACAACCTGGCAACACAGGTGAGGATATGAGATAAATCAATAAGTAGGTGTCCTGCACCACCAGGCGACTGCTGGCAAGATTGAGGAAAGAGTGAAGGAAAGAAGGATGAGGAGAGAGAGGGAAGTCTGAACGCAGGAGCACGTATTCTCCAGATGAGGGTGAAAATGAAAACCACCTGGGCTGAATTCCCACGTGACCTGTCTGATGAAGAGGCCTTTAGCCCTCAGAGTTGCAATGCTGGACGGTGTATTTACTTACCCTTAAAAAAATGTGGAAAGCATCCAGACTGTAGAGCCTCAGAAGGCCGTTAATGTCCGCAGCACTCATAATTGTCTTGGCACGGTGCATTTATCATTAGACAACATGTGTTCGGCAATTAAACTCAATTGTTCAATTTGCTCAACACAAACATTGAATGTAAATACACCTCATTTCATGCCTAAAGTGTTGAGACTAGCTCTGAACCATTATACTTAATGTTTTCGCAGTGTAGGAATAGTCATTTTCGTGCATTAATGCTTGCACTCGAGCAGGTCGTGAATAACGTGCTTTTATTTCATCACAAGTATGCGGAAACAGAATTTAACATGGATATTTAGGCCGATGCTGCGCTTTTTGAAGCCGCGGCTCAGTGGAGTGAGTCAAGCTGGTCACGATGCTGATGATAATATCAAGTTTGCTCTTGGCTTGCTTTCATCGGGTCTTAAATCATACACATATGTGGTACACTCATAGACCTACAGTACGAACCCGAGCACTTGCGCACATGAGAACAGATGCTATAATCAAATACTCAGAGCAGACCCAGTTGGTAATGTATCGTACTCCCTGCGGAGATTGTAAAAAACGCAACAGGTTATATGTTGAAATGCAGTTTCCATCCCTAAGAGCAGTTCAGGAAGTGCATTGAAGGACATTGGACAGAAAGGGTATTAGTCCATGACTTTTCCCTAAGCATGTGGAAAATCGTTTTTCTGTGCCTTTGGGGTTCTGGAAGCTGTCCAGTAGCGATAGGCCTGTCTTACACAGCTGAATGATAATAAATATTCATTTCGGTGGCCATATTAACATTTACATTTAGTCATTTGGCAGACGCTTTTATCCAAAGCGACTTACAATTGGGGAATACAAAAGCGATTCATCTTGAAGAGGCAATCAGACAGAGGAAGTGCTCGTAACACCAAGTCTCAGTCATTGTTCAAATAAGTACAAGCTAGTAAGGGAAGGAGTGAAAGATAGAGGGAAAGATTAAGGTTTTTTTTTTTTAAGTTTAGGATGAAGTCAAGTACTGCCTTAAGAAACGAGTGTTCAGTTGTTGCTTGAAGATTGACAGGGATCCAGCATTCCAGATAGGGGTGGGAAGATTATTCCACCAGCCAGGAATGGGGAACGAGAACGTTCTGGAGAGTGATTTTGAGCCTCTCTGTGATGGTACCACAAGGCGTCGCTCACTAGCAGATCTCAGACTTCTGGAGGGGATGTAGGTTCGTAATAGTGAGTGGAGGTAGGAGTGAGCTGAGCCTGTGGTAGTTCTGTACGCAAGCATCAGTGTCTTGAACTTGATGCGAGCTGCCACTGGTAGCCATTGCAAGGAGATGAACATGTTTTAGTAATAGCATAAACACAAAAAAAAAAAATAGCTGGGTGATAAAACAATAACAATAATTACTGCGATATAATATAGTTCGATAAATGTTTGATATGTTTATGCGGCAATGAGTGCTACTCATTTTACATTACTCACTCCACATGGACCGAATATTCATTTATCTGCTTAAGTGCTTGAATTCAACGAAGAACAGAAATAAGTCGCTGATATAAACTGGTTTAAAGCCAGATGAAACAGCGCTGACAAACCGGAGAAACACTGTGCACAACGATACGGTCAGAAGGCTTTTAAGTCTACAAATTGCAATAACATGGATTTACTGTAGTAACACTAACTGCTCCATGGTATTGTGGCAGAAATGTGGGATATATAAAATGATTATATTATTAATGTAGACATTAATTAAATGTATTAAAGGAGTAATGGAATAGTATACAGTAAATGCAGTATACAGTATTTTTCTGATTAAGTTAAATAGTGTGCATTTATACTAAATGTATTTCTGTCATGACAACTCTCAGAGGGATTGGCATGGTACTGTACATGACAATGTTAATGTATTTGGTCTTGGCGGAATAGATCTGCTACGCTGCTGCTGCTGAGTACTGAGACTTGCTACTGCCAATACATCCACAACATGCTGCTGTGAGCATGTAAGAAATACTGCTGCTGCACACATATCACATATGAATAACTCCATATAGCATGAATCTGTGCCAACTTTCATTCCAGAACTCTGTTTTTAGACTACTGTTTTTTATTCAGATACCTACAAACCATATAGTTAGATATTTCCCATGGTATTGAGGTGGTGTTTGTGTGGTTTTAACTGTGGTTGCATGATCTAAATGTATGCTACTATCGAAAACCAATGCTTAATTCTAAGAAAACTCAAACAGAATAATTACATTTCACTGTATAAAAATTAGGTTGTTACAGTTTTTACAGATGTTTCTGTTTTTGTTAATGAACATAAATGTACATCTGTATCCTAACTCAAGCTACTACTACTGTCAAATGAGTATTTCAAAGAGAGAAAAATTTAACATTATTATTTTTGCAGCCAGCACTGCAAACTGTGCTGAAGATATGTTTCATCAAAATCAGGCAACACAAACCTGTTTCGTGATTTGAAACAATAGCACTCATTAAAACATGCAGAAACAAAGTAATGCATTTTTCTATTAAGATATTTCAAGGAAAAATGACTGGAAATGTGTAAAGAATTCAAAAATGTGAAAAAAAGTGTTTGTCATGTTCTGACCATAAGGAGTGGTTTAAATAGTTTATAGTTACCATTTTAGTACTTATGTGCTTAATACTCTATATGCTAAGTGTAGCCCTTCTCCAAAGTTCATCAGACATTGTGCAGTGACTAAGTAGTTTTTGCAACATCAGCGAGATCCCAAATCGGTTTCCCCAACACGCATTTTTAAGGTCTACATCAATGCAAATGCAGGCAGACACCTGTAAAACACTCCAGCTGAAGGAGACGGGGGAGGGCGGCCCAACACTTCTCCAGGGCTAAGTTGAGTAATCCTGCTTTTAACTGGCAGCCAAGGTTGGGTTGGGTTTGACAATAGGAGAGAGACTCATTAAAGATATTTGCTGGGCTGGGCTATTGGCCCATTCACTGCTTAAATATGTGGTTTGATCCCGATTTAGACACATATTAGATGTCTCCACCAAAGTGCTTCATTTCCAGAGGGGAGCTTTTGCTGGATCAGCAAACTTTGACCAGCAGGCTGGTTCGTCATACGCATTAATGCTGATCTCACAAATGCAGGGAAAATATGGCAACAAGTTGTTTATTGGTTCAACCACAAGTCTCTATATTTGGGTCAATGTGCAACTGGGATTTTTTTTTTCTTTTTTTTTTTTTTTTTCACCTGTAACAGCTTAACTCTTCAGGAATTATGAACACACCAAACTTGAAAACTTAACAAACAGCAATAAATAAAAAGTCTGCAGACAAATATATTCTCTGTTAGATGACTAGGCACCGTAGGTGGTCACGGATAACTTCACATGGCCAAATACAATGGAGTGACACAGTCTTAAACTTTGACTTATGTAGTTTACGTGGTTTGGCTTGTGTTTCTGGATGTCTTTCAGCATACAGGGTCTCTGAGGCCAGACAAATGGATACAGACTTTTCTTTGATTTGGTGAACTAGTCTAAATGACCTATGTAAACTGACACCGGAGCCCTAACCATAATTTTCAGTCTCACAAAGCAGTTCAGGTGAGGTGCACCAGAAATTACTGCAATGAAAGCGTTTGGCTCCACGCTCTCTAAACATGCAGTCGTGTACATCCATTATTGATATGTACACATCAGCAAATAAAATGTAAATACTGTGGTCGTCAGCCATTTCGCAGCCTTTGATATGCAGGGCAAGACCACAAGAGGATAAATATGCTTCGTTACCCTAAACAGCCGATATTTGGCCTTCCTGACGACCTGGGGATTTATGTTTGAGGGTCAGATGTGTTTTAAAGGTTTCCGCCAGAGAAAATCCCCATTTTGTTTTCCTTTAACAAAGATTCTGCATTTAATTTGGGATCTGTACCCCCAAAACCTAGAGACCCCCAAAAGGATCACCAAAAGTTTTGCTTTGGAATATATTTTTGTCATGTATAGTTTTTTTAGTTTTTTCTGGTGAAAACAATCCGAATATGCATTGCAATTCATAATTCATGTTGTTTATTAATATACACAAGTGGAGCATTCCAAATCAGTTGCCGTTTCAGGAAAGATGTTCCCTATGTAGACAGTAGATGGCAAGGCAGCTCTCTGGGTTTTGAAACAGAGCGAATAATTTTGTCCATCGTGATAGGTGTTACGGGATTTAGTAGTTGCAGTAAAAATAAACAAAGGATCACGAGAACGAAGTAGCATCAACACACTCTTTCCTTTAATAACATTAAACATAACATTAAACTCAGGCAAAGACAATGGGAGAACTGAGGACTTATAAAGGAACAAGAACAAAAGAGCAAACAAGATGATTAATATAAAACAGGTGAATGGAATAAACGATGATTAACTAAACTAGGACAGGAAAAACTAAATAAAGGCAAACAGGAACTAAACGTAAACTAACACGTGACAATAGGAAAATGCATCCAGAATTTGATGACCTTTTTGCATTTAATTACCCACACTTTTCACAGGAAAGTACTATGTGTGGACTGGAGGCGGGATTGCAGCCGAACAACTCATCTGCATCTCTGTCATGGGCGTAATCATTGCATCCATTGATGCCAACAGGTAAAATATTTAGTACCTTACATGTGTAAATCAAGTTAATAGCAGCTTTTCAGATGTGGATAATTAAAACAATGAAACCCAACAGATTCTTCCCATTCTGCCCTCTTTTACTTTTACTTTTACTTTTTGTCATTTAACAGACGCTTTCGTCCAAAGCGACTTACAAATAAGAAAAAGTAACTAAAACTAAAAAGTTACAACTCTATAAATACTATCTACCCACATATTTAAGAAAATAAAGAAATTAAATAAAATTAACACATGCATATAACAACAACATTTCAATAATAAACATATCAATGAAAAAATTAAATAAAAAGCTACTACTATCCCTTGCCGGTGTCCCTGCCCGGTGGAGTCGCACGGTAGAGTCGATGGTCTTTACACTCTTTACTTTTTTACTTTTGTCATTTAGCAGACGCTTTTGTCCAAAGCGACTTACAAATAAGAAAAAGTAACTAAAACTAAAAAGCTTTTAGCTGTCTGAGAGTCCCTTCTCACTAAATAAGTTGTCCTTCTAACACCATCAGGGCCAGATCAGATTGTCTGAAACAACACATGTTTAGCCAGCACAGCTAATTAGGAAAACCTAGCATGCCAGACACGGAGCCCTGGGGTCCTTCGCTCACATTAGTGACACTTAGACCCTTCTAATGGACGCTGACCCCTGTTCTAGCCACTGATTGGCCACTCGGGTCCAATCCCACCCAATACACTAACCTGTTATTTTGGTTGCAGTTCACAAATAGAGCAGCAGTTGTCTCGGCTGTTGCCTCTAGGGAATGAAGTAACATTCCTTCTCTTCCCAATCCGCACTGCGTGAACCAGTCCAGTCAGCAGGGGAAGAGCCATCATGAAGGCAACTGCTCCGCCTCTGTTGAAATCACATTTTTAGATATAATTAACGTGTGTACAGGAGTGTGTGCTACTTAACATCATGCTTTTCTGCAGTTAGTCCTGTGGTTTGGTACTAGAATTTGGTGCAGTAACAGGTTAGGAGATCAAATACTAGTCAATCTCATTTTCTATGTGGCCACAAACAGCTGAACACATTTTAACCAATTTTTGACTCTGGCCTACTGTGAGAAAGCTGTAGAATATTTCTTATTTCAACATTTTCCTTGCAGTCAGGATGGACGCTTTGTAAAGAAAATGTCATTGGTTTTCAGATTACCCTATGCATTGATGTTGACCCATGAAACCCTGCGGACCCTACTAAACTGTCAGCGCATCCCATGAGCCATATGGGGTAAAGGTTTTCAGCTGTTAATAAACAAAACGCCGCACAGCTGTCTGCTGTCACAGATCCAAAACATCGTAGGATAGTATCTGATGAAGGCAAGGGCCAAACACAGCCAGTGAAACCTGGAAAGAATTGGCCTTTTAGTAACCCTAAATGATTTTTGGTGACAAATCCCTGTTGAAAAAAACTCCCAGCATATGCTAGTTAGGTATGTTTTAAAGCACTGCAGCTGGTTTGAGGTGGGTTAAGCTGGTTATGAGCTGGTTTAAGCTGGTCATGTTCTGGTCCTAAGCAACTAACTCCTGCTCAGGACCAGTTTAAACCAGCTCAAACCAGTTTCCCCAGAATGGGGGATTCTCTGTTGATTCTGAGGTGCCAAAGCATATAAGCCTGTTTTAAACTATGCAATTTCATAAATTAATAAGTGGTGGTAACGTTTTTTGGACATGTACTGTTGCTTTGTCATGGCATTCTTGAAGTATCATGGTAATTTTGTGGTGTATGCATATGTCGGTCATTTAGTACCAGACCTGCTGCCACAGTACTTGTATGTAAGAGTTTTAAGGATCACTCTTAAAAGACCCTCAAATGCACCTGAAATAGATTAGTTTGATAGTATTCCCTCATAAGTGATCTCAAGCCAGTTTAACTTCATCGGGGTCACTGTGTGAGTTGGGGGAACTGATTCTAGATAAGCAGTGGGCGAGTTTGAAGGCCAATGCATGAGAACACTGCAGCTGCTGGCCAGACTGAAACCTGAGAGCGCAGACGCATTCAACTACAACGTCAGAGTCTGAAGCCTGCTGGGTGAGGACGCCTGCAGTATGTCCGGGGCCCCAGCGGCCCTGCCTTCACATGCTACCAGTTTTAATAGAATCCACGCATGTATACATAAGCATTTTAACATAGCGCTAACATACAAAATTGTGCTTGGCATGGACAGTCATGAGAAGTTAAGCACAGCAGTGAGAAAATGACTTTAACGCATTCTGGTCAAACAGGTCCATTGGCACTTGAAATATCCTAGAGAGTTTGCACTGTAGTTGGTTAAGTTGCTTAGGTGTGGGCGATTTGACCAAAATCTTATATCACTGTATGAGTAATTTTATTTCACAGCAACAACATACCACAATATAGTTACTTTTGCTTTAAATAAGGTCTTTGATATCAAAACTTTTACCATAGAAATGTCATAATTCTTGTCACCAGTGTCACTATAAAAAAAAAACTTATACTAGTCTAAATAAAAAACAAAACAAAAAAACCTCAAGCTTACTGAAGACAAGTAAACAGTCAGTGATTAAATAAAAGCAATAGGACAAACAAATACAGTAGAATAAATAAATAATAAATGCTACATACTGAAATGTAAATGTACAAGTAATGAAATGTATAAAAACACTGCATATTGTTCACTGTGTAAACTAAATATATATTTCCTCTTATTAAAGCACTCTCGCGCTCTATGAGCAACATCTTCACGTGCACGCGTGCTTCTCAGACAGTGCATGCATATAGTGAAATGAGATCTCATGAGAAATGAGATCTCATAGTGAAGAAACGGGCATCATCAAAGACTCTTCTCACCCTGGACACGACCTGTTTGCGCTTCTCCCCTCAGGCAGACGCTACAGATCTCTGTGCACTAGAACATCTAGGCATAAAAACATTTTTTTTCCCCCATGCCATCTCCAGCCTAAACGACTAACACAGGAATTATTACCTGTGTTCTGTAGTTCATGCCTATAATTCATTCCCCATCTCTAATTATTGACTCTCTCCCTAGTACTTTGTAAATATACAGTATATGCATATTTTCTAAACAGCTGTATATATAGAGTAAATGAGGCACAAATCTGTACATAAATCTTTTTCTGTTCCAGATTCTTACACACTATTATTATTATTATTATTATTATTGTTAAATCTTATTTAAATGTGTCTGTTCTCATGTCAGATATGTATGTATGTACCAGAGCTTCTTAAAAACCACAACAAATTCCTTGTGTGTTTGCGCACACTTGGCGAATAAAGCTGATTCTGATTCTGATTATACTGCTAATTGCATTTCAACAGCTTAAAATCACTTGCTTTTAAACTGCAAAGCTTAAAAACGTGTGCAAAAGAAAAGTTTTCGTGACCACGTAGGACAGCAGCATCACATGAGCTTGCAACCGCAATAGAGACGATAGTCCAAAATCTCTACCAGTTGACAAATTTCTACCGGTTAATTGTGTCTACCGGTATATCTCCCACCCCTATTGCTAATGAATAAAAAATAAAAATAATTATAAAAAAACAATATTTAGCACGCATTGTCATCATGTTAACCCTTAACATTCCTTACTTCAAAAACCATCCAGAACTTGAGTAGAATTGTTTAGTCTCAGATTGGGAAACTGTATATATTCTGTAAAATTCATTGAGAAATTGGTTTAAACATGAAATATCCATTGATCTACACCAATATAAATGGTAAAGTGGTCTACTATTGACATTTCTACCATTGCATGATCCTACTACCGTACTACCACCAGCCACTTTATAAAAGTTAAAGGAAACAGCATTGCCAAATTGGAAAATATTATTCATATGGCTGTTTTGTCCAGTTCAAGTTCTGTGCAAATTGTATGCACACATGGAAAAAATGACATGAATTAAGAAAAGATGGAAACAGGGCTGTGTACACTTACTCAACCCTACCATAGATGCTTTGTGCACGTTTGGTGCCTTTGAAAGAAGCAAAGATTGCACGAGGCGACGTGTAAATGGTGTGCTCTTGGGTTGCCATGAGTTCGGTGGAAAAGTTACTCTAATCCGATGTTTCCAGGGCTCTGGGAGACACAGGTCCGCTATATTGACCAATGAGGTTAAATTATGTGAAACTGTTCCACTAGCTTTATGTGGCCATGTACAAGTGCCCTAGGCCTCTTCAAAGTGTCCAGAGCTTGTAAACCGACTCAAGCGAAGTTCACAGAAAGTTTAATATTAGCTTCAGCAAGTCCCTGACAGAACGGACGCATGGCTCTTTCAACAAGCCATTGCCTGTTAGGACCAACGCAATAGCAAACAATCGTCTTCATTTAGCCACATCTAGGTTATTCAACACACTCTACCAGAGTAAATACAGCCAATCACCAGTCACCAAGATTAATTGACTGATACTTCTCTTCGCTCTTTAAGTTTTGTGTGTTTCTTTCACAGATACGAAGGGCCATCAGGATAGAGGGCCGTACTGTCAACAAATCCACTTTCAGAAATCTTTCTAAAGCTACACGTTGAGTAAGACCACAGGGGTGGGAAGTTTAGATCTCAGGATAGTTGTTTTGACAGCGTCGCAAATCTGTCTTCGGGGCTAAGCCTGGGAACTCTCCTCAGAAAGGATAGGAAGAGAATTGACAGGCCGCTCCGGCATTCCAAGGGCCGTGGAATTTGAGGCTTACGCTAAGGAGAATCGGAGTTGGGATGGAAAACGAAGGGGGATTTAATCCGAAGAAAACGCAGGTTTCAGGTGGCTGAACCTCTTGATCTCAGACCATGAGAACACCTGTCTGGAGGCTGGGCTGTGAACAGGGTCATAAATTATGCCATTTATCCAATCGCTTGAAACTGTCAGATGAATAGAGCGCTTGAGAAACCCTCAGTGACTTTCCGTACTAACAGCCACGTCAGGAACTCATTCCATTAGTTAGATGAACTGTGCGGAGTAACGTAATTCCATTTTAGGCCTCGGAAAGTGGCTGGAGTGATTGATTTTCCTGCTGACTCTTTCACTTGACCCTGATGTTCAGCATTTTTCATTTTAAGTTAAGTGCCTCCAAAGCCAATTCATCCTAAACGCTTAATCCCAAGAACTCTCTCGGGTCATGTTAACTAATGCCTTGCCTTCCAGAAGAGTAAAAACTGACGTGTCATGCTTGGAACCCACTTCAAGACAGAAGCTTGTTGCCTTATAATGTTTTGCGCTTACAGTTGCAGAACGTTCTTCTAGTATGCTTTTCTAAGTTGTCCTAGTAGTTGAAGACACTACGACAGCATTTTTGAAGTCTAGCTCATGTGTGAACATGAGAGATGCACCGGTCGATCAGCTATCTATTGGAACTGGAACTGGACAAACAGGCAATTGGCAACTGAATATTTTTTTCTTATATGTAGGCCAATCTCTGTTCCAGAAGTGCACCCATGCACACAAACTGCACTGGAATAATTTCCCAAAATGTTATCTGTGTGGAAATATTATGAAGTATGCGATCAGGACGTGAAGATTGCAAGCTGTAATAGCTATAAAGAAAAGGTTAATTGCAAAGGAGCTAAGAAGACATTTGAACGCAGTGAGTATTTTAAAGGGATTGTTCACCACAAAATAAAAATGAAGTCATTTACCTACTCTTGTGTTGTTCTAATGCCATGTCATATTTCTTTTTTTAGACCACACAAAAAGGAGAAATGTCCTGCTCATGCTCGTCCATTGAATAGTGACCAGCATCAAGATACAAAAGTATCAGAGAATGGTGCCATGTTGTGTTCTGGGGGTAAACGATAGGGTTCGATGAAAAAACAATCTGAAATTTGATGGGTTTTGTTACAGTTAATATATACATAGATACATATGAATATTGGTATACAGTGTAAAAGATTATATAAAATATGTATATATGTATATATTTAACAATGCTAGCATATATATATATATATATATATATAATTCTTTACTATTTTTGATTCTTTGTCTTCACTAGTTGATTTTAAGTTTTTAATGTATTCTCTCAATGAGCTGATTAAGTGTGCATATTAATTTTAGGAGGATTTGCAAAATGCTGTATAAAATGATTCTTGATAGAAGACACGCCACACTGCATGACATGTGTATATAATACATAAAGATAGCTAAAACATTTACACAATTGCTGAATTTAAAACTCATAATTCATACAGCATTTTACTCAATTCAGTTGCTGTTGGTTGCTTTTGGTAGTTTTTACTTTATCTTAAAATCAAGTATTTACACTGATTTAAAAATGTAACTGTAATGTAATCTTTGTGTTCCTCATTGCACTACTCGATTGCATGACATGCCATTTTAAATTATTGACTTATTTTGGTTTTATGTAAGTTTTACAAAGCTAAAATCAGACTATTGCTATGCCATTTTGTAGTTCTTGTTCATGTACTATTGGTATTGGCCCATTTAGCAATGCAGTCCACTATTGCATTGCTACGTGAGTGAGTTCTTGATGTTGAGCTCTGGAGTGTTTGACTTATGCATCGAACATTTAACACATAAGCAAAGCTGCACAATAACTTGGTAACACCTAAATCAGTTTCTCATCAGGCACTTCAAGTCGTTCTTGCAGTTTCAGTGTTACTGTGAACGTCATGACTCTTACGAAACCCTGTGACCCCCGTCAGAAGCCGCTGGAGTGGTCAGGAGGATGGGTAAGGGTCAGTACAGTGGGTGGTGAATCAGAGGAAGCGCTCCCAGTCTTTGGTTACGCTGTACAGTAGTAAAGTCTCCATTGATGTACATCAGACACATATGGACGCCGCTTCTGCCGGTCTGCAGGTGATTGCAGTGCAGTAAAGACAGACTCGACATACTTCTAATTGAATTACGCTGGACTTTAAGGGAGTTACAGTGAAATAGGTGGAGTCTTGCTTTTCTTTGAGAAACTACTAGTTTATACAGTAGTTAACTAAAACCTTAAAGTTAGTAAAAAAATATATAATTTTATTAAATTAAAATTACCACTTCAGCCATTCTCATTTTCATTTATTTTAAATTGATGCACTAAAATATCTAAAACTGAAAACTGATTAAACTTATTTTATTACTTTTTAAAATAAAAAAAACTAACAAATTATTTTCAATTTGGAAAGAGATCTAATAAAAATGGCATTCAACAAAATTACTAAAACTTTAAAACAAAGAAATAAAAACATTAATAAAAACTATAATATAATAGTATCTCAGTGATACTAAATAACACTAGCTGTGAATTCATTTTTAATGGTACAAATAATATTTCATGTATCCTCTTAATTAATGAGTTCATTAAGCATGCAGCATAATTTTAATTGCAAAATGCTGTATGAAATATTTCTTGATAAAGAAGACATGCTAGACTTCAGGATGCATGTATAGGCCTATATGATGGTTTAATTATTGTTATAATACTTAATAATTTAATGTTAGCAAAAATATATATATATGTATATAATTGCTGAATTTCAATGAATTCATAATTTATGCAATATTCAAAATTCAGTTTGTAAAAATGTAATATTTTTATTTTTGTTAATAATATGATACATAATCATGCCTTGCATCATTGCTCAATCAGTGTCTGAAGAGTTTAGTGGAGTCAATCATTAACAAAAGCTTAAATATCGAACACACAAAAGCAGGAAGGTGTGTCAGTAATGTTAACAATGCATATTTACTGGTGCCATTGAGCTAAGGGTCAAAGCCTTCCATATGTAAACGAGCGCAGACAGCTCTTAAACATCCAGTCAGCCGTGACTTTGAGCAGCGCTGAAGCGTTTCAGCTCAGAAGAGCTCTTGAAGAAGATGCTTATGTTTCAGGAGATCAGAGAAGCTTGCAACAGGAAAAAAAAAGTCTTAAGATCAAATAGCAGTAAAAAAAACTACAATCGTTTATTTTCTATAGAGAGTATGAGTGGTGTTAGTGGTTACTAAGGTGTGTTTTATTATATTATATTTGTGTACTTGTGTACTTGTGTACACACACATACATGTTTATTATTAAGAAAAATATGCTGTAAATTATATGAATATAAATATATGCATGTAAATACATGTAAATATTTCCAAAAATATATACTGTATGTGTGTGCATTTATATATACATAATAAATATACACAGTACACGCACATATATTATGTGAATAATCGCTTGATTTATATACACACACACACACACACACACACTAACTTTTTATTTCAACTAGTTGCAAAGGCAACATTTCACATTTTATGTACTTAACTAAAACTAATAAATTAATTAAAAAAATTATAAAAGCATAGACATATAAAAAACTACTAAAAATTACAACAAAATTTAATTAAAATTAAAACATTTTCAAAATATTACTTACTTTATAAAACTATAAAAACCAAATAAGCATGCAGTAATCAGGAATAAATCCACACAGGATAGCTAGTCAATGGCTGCTGTCATCTTAAACTAAACACACACACACAGACACACACACACACACAGACGTGCATGAAACACTTGGCGGGATTGTGTTCCTCTGGCACGCTGTTAAACAAAGCTGCCTTAACAAATTTACACAATAAATCTCAATTCCATCCGTCTTCAACATGTTACTGATACACAGTGTGTTTGGACAGTAAATGCATGCTGATCTTTTTGGCTATCGAATGCAATTTTTCAGATTCCTTGAGGGCATACACATTCCCTAACATTTTCCCCCCTTTTTTCCTCTTAGAATTATGATGAAGAAACACTCACACACTCTTAAAAAAATTAATGTTTTTGGCATCGATGTTCCATGAAGAACCTTGAACATCCATGGAGCCCTACAAGGTCTTTTAGACTAGACTTTAAATGATGAAAATGTTCTAAAGGAAAAGAAAAATGGTTCTTTTAAGAAATGTTCACTGAAAGGTTCTTTAGGAAACCAAAAATGGTGTTTGGAAGGATTATTTTTAAGAGTGCATGTTGACTTTGACCTCCATCAATTGCTCCTTCACGTAACTTTCATGAATATTTTATGACTTCGGGCTGAATTGAAGTTTCGGTTTTTAACTTGAACCCTAATGGACCCTGAACGGTTTCCCAAGATCCTGCTGGGGGCCACCCATGGGTCACTCGGGGGGTCAAAGGTCAAGTGAGAGGGTCGGAAGCTTGCGAGTGTTTCGGCGTACCACAACATGTGAGCGGCAGCCATTGTGAGTCAATCAGAGACTTCAGACGACAGAGACAACGAGCGCTGAACATCAGATAAAATCCACCGACACGATCCGGTCCGTCGCAATCAGTGACGATCAGCGACAGCTTCTTCTATAGATGCCACTATTTCTGCTTCCAGAAGTGTTTTTCCCATTCATTCTTCCCATAGAGATGTTAAAAAGCCTTTGTAAAAATATATAAGCTGTGGACCAAACCAACCAGCCATGAGGAGAATCACAGCATTGCAAACTTTGATTTGAAGCAAAAAGTCATTAAATACACAAGACAACGAGCTTTACGGCCTTAATGAGGGAAAGAACTACAATCCCATGAAGCACTGCAAATGACTTCATTGAATTAAAAAGAAATGTAAAACCATTCATTTAAAATTGTTGATTAAGTTTATTGCAAAATAGGCATATATATTTACAAATATTAAAGTATTTTGGTTGCATTTAGAGACCAATATCATTCGTGGAGCATCATGGGAGTGGGAGGAGCCAAAGATCTCTTTTGCTCACCATGACTCTCTGATTGGTGGAATTTTCTGTACAGCATCAGGGGTCATGTAGTTTTTCACAAATCATTTTGTTATAATGCGCAGTCCGTTCTGTAAGTACAGTAAAATCACCATTCGTTTTCTACATTGGAAACTGATTTTTAACGATTACTGATAAACCATTAAAGACAGAACGGTTGTGAGCTCTGAGATTGTTAATCAGCCGTATATGCTTTTGTAGATCCCATCTGCTTGTGTTGATTCAATTTATTTTTAAAAATAATTGATTTTAATAGAGGAATTTGTGGTAAAAAAATTAAAAAATAACCAAGAAAACCCTACATTTCCCATGATGCAGTCCAGAAAATTCCGCCAATCAGGGAGTCAGCAGCGAGCAAACTGCATTGAGATTATTTTAGCTCCGCCCACTTTTGTGAAGTAATCAACTCTTGCTACTTTAAAATATACTTCATTATTTGTGTGTGTGTGTGTAAAAAGTGTTATATTTCTCCATTGTTTTTCATTTGATTGTCATTTGCAGTGCATCATGGGTTTGTAGTTCTTTCCCTCATTAAAGCCGTTGAGTTCACTTATATTTATCTTTTTTGTCTGATTTTCAAGTAGTTTTCTGCTTCAAATGAAAGTTTGTAATGTTGTGTTTCTCCTCGGCTGGTTTTAGACTTTTTTAAAAATTTCTATGAGAAAAATAAATGGGAAACTTACATAACCAGTGCCACTGAAAAAGGGAGTGGGATTTATGCACCCTATTGAACACAATTATTTCAAAAGTTAATTGAATTAATTCAAACAGATGCTTCAACAAAAGAGTAGACCACTGATTAACAACCTTAGAGCTCACAACACGTCTGTCTTTATCATTTTATCAGGTATTGTTAAAAATCAGTTTCCCTGAGAAAATGAATGATGTGTTTACTTCTCATTGGGATGCATCTCATATCATCTCATAACTCTTTCCTCTCATAAGATGCTTTTACAGCTCAGAAGAATGAAGGAGCTACAGTCTTTTACGACCTTTAACTGCAAATTTACATTCACAGGAAAAAGATAAAGCAGTCATCAGTGTTTTACTGCACTGACATTAATCATTCTGACAGAATTACTTCATTAATGATGAATTAAAATGTTTTCATCTCATGATTTTCTCTCAGTTTTGATTTATAAGGCTGTCAGTGTATCCATCCTTTGTTGTGTTTCATGTGACGTGAAGTGATTCAGTGGTCGACTTTGGAGCATGCACTAGAGTAGGGGGCGTGCCTCAGCCTCTGCTGTGTGTGTGTGTGTGTGTGTTTAGGGGGGTGTCCTATGGAGAGCCAAGGAGCGAAAAAAATCCCGTTGGCACCGATCCGTGCGGCGCGCACACATTGAGCACAGAGAGCCGCGGCTCCGTGCGCGACATGAGCGGATCCGAGCGGGTGTTTTAACTTCATGACGGCGGGTCGGAGGAGGTGCAGCTGAAGGAGGAGAGCCGGTAGAGACGCTCCAGCCCCGGAGAACCGAAGAGAGGAGCGGCGGAGAGCGAGAGGCAGCGCGCCGGGGAATCATGCGGGGTCCTGCGCTCCGGCTGCTGGGTCTCGTGTGGCACCTCTCCGCGCTTTTACGCACCGCGCGAACATACAAACTCCACCACAAACAAGGTAAGACAAGCACAAAATACACGACAAACCGGACAAGACACCGGTCAATCTCATCTGCACCATAACGATTAGCTTATATACACGCTTTTGGAAGTTTGCTTTAGTTTCTATGACATTATAAAGCAATTTGTCTGTTTTGCATCTAAACAAACTAGCGTTATGTTTAAATGAATTATATATTGTGTAAATGTGTGTGCTTTGCATTCTGCATGTTGTCACTTTAAATGACACTAAGATTGGGAACTGTATGGAGTGTATTATGCACCTCTATATTGTTGAGCTTATATACAGTGGCCAAAAAGTATCTAGAAACTTTGCATGTCATTGCATTGGATGATACATTTCACACTTCTGACAGAGAGGAGTTTGCATGTTTGAAATGCTAAATCAATAGATGTGGTTTTTCAGTGTTTGTTTGTGCTTAGCTGGTGGATGATGTTGGTAGTTTATATGATTCTCTACACCTGTGGTTCCTCTGCACCTGCGTGAGGAACCTGAGGAGATTTCATACATCCACTAAAACTCACCAAAACACCAGCTGACTTGATCTGCTGAATCACATTCACACATTTAGAAGAGTGACCTGTATAAGTGACCCTGGACCACAAAATCAGTCATAAGGGTCAACTTTTTGAAATCGAGATTTATGCATCATCTGAAAGCTGAATAAATAAGCTTTCCATTGATGTATGGGATAATATTTGGCTGAGATACAACTATTTGAAAATCTGGAATCTGAGGGTGCAAAAAAATCTAAATATTGAGAAAATCTCCTTTAAAGTTGTTCAAATGAAGTTCTTAGCAATGCATATTACTAATCAAAAATTAAATTTTTATATATTTACAGTAGGAAATTTACAAAATATCTTCATGGAACATGATCTTTACTTAATATCGTAATGATTTTTGGCATGAGAGAAAAATGGATGATTTTGACCCATACAATGTATATGCAACATACAATTTGGCTATTGCAACAAATATACCTGTGTTACGTAAGACTGCTTTTGTGCTCCAGGGTCACATATAATATCTGATTTTATATGAAATATCTGAAACATCTCCAACACTTCATGTGATTTCAGAGAGCTTCATCAGACAGCTGTCAGCGTATGAGATCATCACCCCGGTGCGCTTGAATGATTTTGGAGAGTCGTTCCCGCACCGGCTGCATTACCGCAGGAGGAGGCGCAGTGCCGATGTGGAGGTCTTGGGTTCGAGGGCTCATTACCGGTTCGAGGCATTCGGTCAGGCGTTTCACCTGAATCTCACGGCTGATTCTGGATTCATTGCTCCATCTTACACGGTGCTTCATCTGGGAGAGGAAGAGAAGCGCGGAGACACCGCAGACCTGCGCCACTGTTTCTTCAGAGGACATGTCAACGATCGCAGGGAACACCGTGCCGTCTTTAGCCTCTGCACTGGACTAGTGAGTATAAGAGTGTGCTGGATAAAGATCTGGACTGTGTATCGTAAGCTTAAGTACATCGTAGACCCATTGCCACCAATGGAGCTCTGATCAATTTAGACTTACGATGCTTTTGTGAAACGCAGCCCAGGCTAGTAACTGGTCAAGCTGCTTCTGTTCTTGGTAGTTTTCAGTGTTGGGGAAAGTTACTTTTAAAAGTAATCCATTACAATATTGTGTTACTCCATGAAAAAGTAACTAATTGCAGTACTTAGTTACTTTTTATGGAAAGTAATCTATTACATTACTTTTGCGTTACTTTTTATTACTTGGGCTGGGCTTGTCTATTTGCTTTATAATAACAAAAAACCCAAAAGTTATATTTTTGGCAATTGTAAGGTCCGAACGTCACACCAAATATGAAATTAATAAGCAAGAGAGCTGTCAGTCAATAAATAGGAAAACAAAGTAACTTGGGTTACTTATTTGAAAAAGTAACTACGATATTTCATTGTAATTTTAAAAGTAATGTGTTACTTTACTAGTTACTTGAAAAAGTAATCTGATTACGTAACTTGTATTGTGTTACCCCCAACACTGGTAGTTTTTGGGAAGTCAGAGCATTTCAACTTGTAATTACTAGTTCAGCAAAGACATGAGTGGTATTACTAGTGGCAAATGCATAATTATGGTAATTCTGATATGAATGCTGGATTAGTCTTTGGTTTAGTTGAGTTATTCTCCTCGGTTCTACTCGAACACTGTATTAGTGGTAACTAGTAATGTGTAGTGCTTGTTAACTGTTCCATTTTGGTTGGTTACATCATGTAACATCAGTGGTTTTTACTAGCAGGAAACTCATAATTAGGGCAATTCTGAGATGAACACAGGACTAGTTCTTTCTGTGAAGATTAGGCTTTGGTGTAGTTGAGGTATTCTCCTTAAATTGATTGGACTAGTGAGTTTAAAGACAGTGTTTAATTGGGATTTATAACTTGTAATTACAAGGTCAACATGACATGAGCGGTTGTACTACAGGGAAACTCATAATAAGGATAATTCCAACATGAACGTAGGATTAGTTCATTCTGTGAAGATTATGCTTTGGTTTAGCTGAGTTTAACTAGTCTTCCCACAGAAGGGTTGACTGGAAACATGCCTGAGCACAATGTTTAAACTACTAGTTATTTTAGATAGAAAAATGACTTGTGGACTGGACTAGTGAGTATAAACAGGGTTTATTTGTTAAAGATAATATTTAGTGTTTTGTAACAGTTTAATTTTGGATCTTTTTGTGACAGGACAGTGGTGAACTGGGATTATTCGGAGCGTTGCCTAATGTAGTTATGAGTTGAACAAAGATGTGACCCTTTTTAACTAGCAGGGAACTCATAATTATTGTTATTCCAATATGAATGCAGGACTAGTTTAGACTTTGGTTTAGTTGAGTTGTTTTTCTCTAGTTTTGATGGAAAACATGCCTGAAGCATGAGTGGACGAGTGAGTTGTTTTAAATGGCAGAAATAAGTAGTGTGTCATGGGCTAGTTAAACAGAGAGTTTAGTGGTTAAAGATCTAAACTGGTAACATGTAGAAGGTTGCTAAAACTTTTTGTGATATCACAGATAACTAGACGTTCAGTGGTAAATTGGGTTTAGCCAGAGCATTTCCAACTGGTAATTATTTTTAAGTTTTTTTCTAGCAGGAAACTTATAATTATGGTAATTCTGACATGAATTCAACATTAGGTCTAGTTGTTTCTACAAAGGTTTTCTTTTCTGGTTTAGTTGAGTTGATCTCTAGTTTTGATGGAAAAGGTGCCTGAGACATGAACAGATGTTTAAACTGCAATGCTGTTTTAAATGGGAGAAATGACTTCGGTGGATTGTTAACTAGTTAACTAGAGGGTTTAGTGGTTAAAGATCTGGGTAACTGGTAATGTGTAGTGGTTGCTAACTGTTCTGTTATGGTTGTTTTTTTGTAATGTCACAGTGGTTAAATGGGATTAGTCTGAGTGTTTCCAACTTGTAATAACTTTGTATTTTTGTTGTTACTAAAAGGAAACTCATAATTAGGGTAATTTCAACAAGATTAGTTCTTTCTGTGAAGATTAGGATTTGGTATACTTAAATTATTCTTCTCTAGTTTTGATGGGAAACGTGCCTGAAGCATGAGCAGGTGTTTAAACTACCCTGCTAGTTATTTTAGATGGGAGAATTGACTCGTGTGAGACAGAATGAATGAATGTGATTTGATAAATATGACACTCAGCTGTCCAACACCATCTAGTCTTTCAAATATAGTCTGTTTGCTCAACTTCCTAACTGGTTTAACCCTCTTGTGGCTCTGCACTCTTGTTTATAGACCTCGGGGGGAAGCAGTCTTTTGTTGTGCTCTTGCTGAGGATGTGCTCCTGACCCATTTGCATGAGGTCATCTGTTAATTAGTTATCTCAGGTGATGGGAGGTGATTAGCCCCGGCTGTAAATGTAGCCGCAGGGCAGCGGGCCACTCAAAGAGTCGCTCCTCGTGACGGCACTCGTTTAGTCTCTGATGAGGTCAGGAGGTCGTCATCGAGTCGTTCGTCACGGCTCAGAGCTCAGAGGATGACAGGAGCGTCAGACGAGTTGTGTTTCGTCCGTCGTAAACAGCCAGAGGAAGCTTCACAACATGCAAACATTCAGAGGTTTAGACAGATACATTTTTCCACAGCAGATTTATAAAGCTGATGCAGCAGCTGCTAATCGCGGCTGTTTTGATTTGGTGTGTTAAAATTGTTGCTAAAACTGAAGAGTTTAGATTTTTATGTCAAAATTACATTTTATTGAAGTGGCCAAAGGAGGCCAAATTGTTTTTAGGTTTGTTTGTATATTTATTTATTATTTGTTAAAATGTACAAGATAAAAAAAAAAAAAAAAGTGTACAATATATAATTAACATTAAAAAATTGGATATTTATTCGCTTTTTGTATTTTGTATTTTCATATTTTTCTACAAAAAAATTTAAACATATTTTTTAATAAAATACTAAAAATGGTGTAATTTGTTAAATAATTATTTAATATTTTATTTTAATATTTTGTGTGTGTGTGTATATATTTTTAAAAATATTTTGCTACAAAAAAAAAAATATATATATGTATATATATAAGGTAAACATTTTATTTATTGTTTTCATAGTTTGCTACATTTTAGCCTTTTAACCTAATTGTAACCTTCTTTTTGAAATAGATATATAATCATTTACATAAATAATAGACAGCACTCATCTGCTGATGTCTGTTGTGTAATTTGTCCATATGATTTGATGTTTCACATCTAAAATTATTGCTAAAAGTGAAGTGTTTAATTTATTTAATTAAAGTGTCCAGAAGATGCCATAATTAGTTTTAGATTTTTTTTTATTGGACATGCATTTAAAAAAACTTTTTCATATTTTGCTACATGTTACAGTTTCTCATCATGAAATTGAAATTCATGCTTTGAAATCAGATTCAGATCCAAGTTTTGGAAAGATTTTAGTGGTAGAAGCATTGCATCGTGGGATGTGAGAAGCATGGTCCTCTGCGCTGACAGTGATGTTACTGACCCCGTCATCCCGACCCATAATCCATCCTCTCACAGAAACTGTTACAGAGTAAGATATTAAGTTCTTGTCCATCATGAGTTGATGTTCAGGTGCGCTGATCTTCTCTCCATCTCTCTGCTAACGATGTCCGATTGTTGACAGCATCTGTCCACATGAGCGTAATAACCTTCAGTACAGATGTTCATGAATGTCTTTTGAACGACCTCGCATGACCTCTGATGATATACATATATATGGGTGAATCTCATCAAAACATTTTAATAGATATGTCATATGATTCTGAATTATAATGGTAATATATTATATTTATATAAATTATATTTAGTGTATATATATATATATATATATATATATATATATATATATATATATTATTATTATTTTTTTTTAATGCAATTTATATGAAATAATTTTAGATTAAACCACATTTCTTCACATTCAATCACATTTAAGCACAAAAACAGGAAATTGAAAATAGTTCACTTTCTTTTTCTTGCAACTGTATATAATTATATAGTAACTGAAATTTACTAGATAGACAAATTAATATGCACATATTGTTGGAAAATAATTAAGTGCATTTTTTATTTTGTATTTTTAGTAATGTTGAATTATTATTATATTTTACTTGAAGAACATTAATCAATGTATATATATATATATTAGGGGTGGCACGGTTCGCGGAAAAAAACCGAACCGCACGGTTCTCCACACACGGTTCGGCACGCGCTAGGACCGCGGTTCAACTGAATTCTGCATGTGGTTTGTTATAAATAACACGTAAAACAAATAGGGTTCGGCTAATGTATGTTTCTGTTAATGGATGCGCATTCTGGCTTCCCAGTACATTATAACAACAGCGATGAGAAAGAAAAAAATAAATAAGTGGACAAATCATTCACTCTTGTTCAATGCGAGTGCCGTATGCTGGAATATGAGCATTTATTCTGTCATCACCCGGTGCTGATAGTGCGCACACAGGTGAGACCTGAACAGCACACGTTGATATCGGTGTTTAGACTAAAGTCATGTAAGCTTTGCCAGCTCAAATATTTAAGAGCCAAAGGACGCGAGCTCGCGCGCGCAGTGAGAAGATTTGTGCGTGCGCTCATCAGAAGCGCACAAACCTGCGCCTCAGAACGCGCGCAAATATGAAGCTCTCTCTGAAGTATTGTGTTTTAATGGATAAATTCACACAAAATTCTGTCAAAATGCCCGTGTTGGTAAGTATCCTGTAGCAGACATAGCCGGCTGGGCGTACAGTATCAGTGCTTTCTCTTAAAGTGACAGTTAATATTAAATAAACAGCAACAACAAAGAAATCACTCACTGCTCTTGATTGAATCGCTTTTGTAACTTTAATAAAGAGTAATCTTTAATTTATACAGTCAAATATGCAATGCTGTTTTACCTTTGATTACTTTAATCGTACTTCAATTTCTGTACCTAAAAAAACCCCTGAAAATCACTGATTATTTTATTTGTATCTTTACTCTATTGTATTTTTATTTGTGCTGTTGCTTGTAGTTAAAGGTCTGCTTTTATTTGTGTACACTCACAATGAAAACAAAACAGATTTTATATATATAACATGTAATAATATTTAGCATTTTCACATCAAAATAAAAGAAACTGAGCAAAGTAGATGTCTTTTTTTTCCCTGTTGTACCGAAATTGAATCGAACCGTGACCCCCGAACCGAGGTACGTACCGAACCGTGACATCTGTGTACCGTGCCACCCCTAATATATATATGGATAAAAATAATTTAAAATGTGGGGAAATATCATTATGAAATAAATATTTTTCTCTAATACACATTGGCCACAATTAACGGCACCCTTTTATTCAATACTTTTTGAAACCTCCATTTGCCAGTTTAACAGCTCTAAATGTTCTCCTATAATGCCTGATGAGGTTAGAGAACACCTGACAAGAGATCAGAGACCATTCCTTCATCCAGAATCACTCCAGATCCTTTACATTCACAGCTTCATGTTCTCTTCAGTTCATCTCACTCATCTTCTACAGGGTTCAGGTCAGAGGGCTGGAATGGCCAGCAGAAGCTTGGTTTTGTGCTCAGTGACCCATTTTTGTGTTGTTTTTTAGGTTTGTTGTTTGGATTATTGTACAGTTGGATCCAAACATGGCCCATTATAAGATTTCTAACAGAGTCAGTCACTTATTGATTTTATATCTGTTGGTATTTGATAGAATCCATGATGCCATGTGTCTAAACAAGATGTCCAGGCCCTCCAGCAGAAATATAGGCCCACAACATCACAAATACAGCAGTATATTTCATTGTACACATGGGGTACTTTTTATCCCTGTGTTCACCAAACCCATCTTGAGTGTTTGCTGATAAAAAGCTCATTTTTTAGTTTCATCTGACCATAGAAGCCAGTCCCATTTGAAGTTCCAGTCCTGTCTGATAACTGAATATGCCGGAGTTTGTTTTTGGATGAGCTAGGAGAATTGTTCTTGAAATCCTCCCAAACAACATGTGCTGATGAAGGTGCTGTTTGACAATTTTTTTAAAGGTTTTCTGACCCGGAGACTCAACTATTTTCTGTAATTCTCCAGCTGTGGTCCTTGGAGAGTCTTTAGCCACTCAAACTCTCCTCTTCACCGGGCATTAGGACGATATAGACACACGTCCTCTTCCAGGCAGATTCATAACATTTTATGTTGATTGGAAATTCTTAATTATTGCCCTGATGGTGGAAATGGGGATTTTCACTGCTCTAGCTCTTTTCTTAAAGCCACTTCACTAATTTGTGAAGCTCAATTATCTTTTGCCGCACATCAGAAATATAGTCTTTGTTTTTTCTCATTGTGATGGATGATTAAGGGAATTTGGGCTTCGTTTTCCCTCCTATTTATATTTCTGTGAAACAGGAAGCCATGGCTGGATAATTTCATGTTCATAATCACCCTGAAGTGCTCAAAATTGTGAATATGAATGGGAATATACTTCAGAGATATTTTACTCATAAGAATTTCTAGGGGTGCCAATAATTGTGTCCAATGTGTATTTGAGAAAAACATTTATTTCACAATGAGATTTTCCCCCATTTTCAATTGTTTTAGTTCAATGAAAGGTTCGATTTTTGTGATAAAAAAAAAAACATCAAAAGGATTAATAATGCAGGTTTATTTTCTTTGATCATATTTACCAAGGGTGCCAATAATTCTAACCACGACTGTATATATACAGGTGCATCTCAGAAAATTAGAATATGGTGAAAAAGTTAAAATATATGAAAGTTTCACTTTTTGAAATAAGAACTTTTTATCATTAAAAAAGTCATTTGTCATTGCATCACTGTAATGAGCATTTGGAAAACATGTCAGTTTTTTTGTTTCTTTTTAAACAATGTTTTTCATTATCATCATTAATTGTCAAAAATTCTAAAAACAATTCTTGAAATAGACTTTTAATATTTTCAACATGTAATCTATTTATGAATAATTCTATAACAGTTTTGATTCCAGGCTTGTTCTTGAAGTGTTTCATTAGATGAACTCATGTACTATACTGTGCTTTTACCATCATTTATTGCGGTGTCACGGCTCTTCCTTTGTTGAGCTGGTTAGTGAGTGTGTGTTGGTCGTGTCTGAACGTGTGTGTGTGTGTTTACAGTGTGTCACTACTGTACTCTCAGGGATTTGTGGGATTTGTGAGGGAGCGTTTTGTCATCTTTCCATCCCTCAGGCTGCGATCGGATGTGTTTAGCTGTCAGAAATCTTCCTAGATATCCTGCTGAATCTCTGCTGAGCGACATCTTCTTAATGTCAGGCTTTTACGCTCTTCTGCTGTCATTCAGACCGCATACACGTACTCATGTCTCTGAACCAGTCTGTTCCTCACACAGATCTGTCATATGACTTCAGAAGACCTGGAAGATAGTGCATTAATCATAAATACTGCTGTTATGATGGTTTTTATAGTGATTTTGACCGTATTCAGTTGTCATTTGTAGGTGATTTGTTCCTTTAATTGTTCATGATTTGATTTAACAGTCAATATTTGATTTAATAGCAACATGGTTTGTATGAGCTCACACTTTAATTATTATTTGTGTAACTTAACATTCATTTGTATTCATTTAGAGTATTTTAATGTACTTATTTTTTTTTTACTATAATCTTTTTACTATACATTTGTTATTTATTAATTTATTTATTTTAATAATTATTTTTATATATCAACTTTATTCTAAAATATTTTTTTGTATTTATTTATTTATTAACTATTTTTTTTATTAATTGACCTTTTTTGTGACTTTTCAGTTGTCGTTTGTGGGTGATTTGATCCTTTAATTGTTTTTATTTTATAATTTATTCATTATATAGTTAATAATAATTTTATTAATTTTAATTATTTTCATGTATGCTGTTTACTATTTATTTAATTATAATTTATTAAATTTTTCTATACATTTTTATTTATTTATTAATTTATTTTAAGATTTATTTTTATATATTAATTATTTTGAAATAATTGTTTTATTTTTATTTTACTAATTATTTTGTATTTTTTATATTACTATTTTTCTTTTTTTATCAATCACACAGATTATTGTTATGATTTTTTTAAATGATTTTGACCTTTTTCAGTTGTCGTTTGAGATTGATCTGTCCCTATAACTGATTCGATTTAATAATGAATATTTGATGAAATATTCGCACATGTAGTGAATGAGCTCAGTATTTGCTGAAAGGCCACGCTGTGGGAGAAATGACACAGAAACGGCCTTTTCTCCTGTGTTTCTGAGGGCAGATGAATAGCAGACTGTGATCTGGAGAATCAGATCGGTTTATCCAGCATTGAGCGAGTGTGTAATGACAGTCTTCATGGAAACTCATTGAGTTTATGTCAAACATGTTTCCATTGGCTCAAACAGACCCAAGCGTTTTTCCACTTCATTATTTGCTGGTATGTTTTTGTCGGATGTTTTCCGTACAGTATCATAAAGCTTGCTCCCGTTCGGAATGTGGAATTCCGTGTTTGAACGTGTTGCCGTGGTGATGATGGCCCATGATTCCAGAGAAGGGTTTATGTGACTGTCAGTCATTATGCCTCATTATTTATTATTCATTTTTATTTAATATATATTCAACATTAATTTATATTAATTTTGATTAATTCATTGATTTTTATTTATTTTTACTGTTCATGTATTATAATATATACTGCGCAAGTATTTTAATATAGATTTAAATTGTTTAATTTGTTATTTTCAATTATTTTATTATTATTTTATATTTATTCATTTTTTATTTATTCATTTTTATTTTTTTATTTATTCACTTTTTAAATGAATGAATTAATTTACATTTACTGTATTTACTATTGATTTTTTATTTTGTTAATTTACTATGCATTTTTATTTATTTACTATTCATGTTTATTTTATTTTACTATTAATTATTGATATATTTTATTTTAGTATTAATTTTATTTAGCTAATTTTCATTTATTTTTTAACATTTATATTTTTACGTGTATATATATTACTATTATTTTTTTATTCAGTTTATTTACTATTCATGTGTATTTAATTTATCTTACTGCAATTTTGCATGTATTTTATTTTACTGCACATTTGCATTTATTAATTTATTTTAATATTCATTTTAATATATTTTTTATTACCTTTATTTTAATTTTGTATTTATTTATTTACTTAATTATAATTATTTTATTATTATAATTTTTTATTAATTATATAGGCTAGTGTTATTATATTTTTAGTGATTGTAGCCTTCTTCAGTTGTTTGCAGGTGATTCCTTTAATTATTATTTTATTTATTTTTTATTAATTTTATTTTTGTTTTCATTTTAATTAAATGTAATATATTGTAATGCAATATTAATTTATATTTTGTTTTTCTAATTAGTAAAATATTTATTTATTTGTTCTTTTTTATTGATTATTATTGTTATTTCAGAAATTTGCTTCTTTCTTTTTTTTTTTGTAAATATTACCCAATAAATAATTTATTAAAGCAATATTCCAGGCAAAAATGCTAGGTGCAGCATGAAGTGGGTCATCTTAAAATCACTGAAACAGGATATTATAAAATGGTTTTATAAAACAGCAGGAACATCCATTTGATAAAAGATGCCAGTGTTGTTAGGTGTGTTCTTCCCAGGTGAAAATCACACGTCTGATCACTTAAACCAAACGTGACGGTGATTGTGTGGTATTTTTCTTCAGATCGGCACGTTCACGACACACAGCGGTCAGTTCTTCCTGGAGCCGCTGCTGAGCGCTGATGGAGACGAGTATGAGGAAGAGCACAACAAACCTCACCTGCTCTACAGACATGAGTCACATGACTCTCAGCCATGCAGCGCCTCAGGTAAACGCTTCAGCTTCATTAATCCCTTCAGCAAATGCATTCGCATGCTGTAAAAAAAACAGGTACATCTCAGAAAATGTGAATATTGTGAAAAAGTTCATTTTTTCTTTCATATATTTTAGATTCATTACATGTAAGGTAAAACATTTCAAAAGTTTTTTTGTTTTAATTTTGATGATTAGAGCTTACAGCTCATGAAAGTCAAAAATCAGTATCTCAAAACATTAGAATATTTAAATTTGAGTTTCAATTAATGGCCATCCATACAGTATAAATTCAGGGTATCTCTTGTTCTTTGAAACCACAATAATGGAGAAGACTGCTGACTTGGCAATGATCCAGAAGATGAACATTGATGCCCTCCACAAAGAGGGTAAGTCACAGAGGGTCATTACTGAAAGCTGTGGCTGTTCACAGAGTGCTGTATCAAAGCATATTAAATGCAAAGTTGACTGGAAGGAAGAATTTGGGTAGGAAAAGGTGCACAAGCAACAGGGATGACCACAAGCTTGAGAATACTGTCAAGCAAAGCTGATTCAAACACTTGTGAGAGCTTCACAAGGAGTGGACTGAAGCTGGAGTCAGTGCATCAAGAGTCACCACGCTCAGACGTCTTCAGGAAAAGGGCTACCAAGCCACTTCTGAACCAGAGACAACGTCAGAAGCATCTTACCTGGGCTGTGGAGAAAAAGAACTGGAGTGTTGCTCAGTGCTCCAAAGTCCTCTTTTCAGATGAAAGTAAATTTAGCATTTCATTTGGAAATCAAGGTCCCAGAGTCTGGAGGAAGAGTGGAGAGGCACAGAATCAAAGCTGCTTGAAGTCCAGTGTGAAGTTTCCACAGTCAGTGATGATTTGGGCTGCCATGTCATCTGCTGGTGTTGGTCCACTGTGTTTTCTGAAGTCCACAGTCAACGCAGCCATCTACCAGGAAATTGTAGAGCACTTCATGCTTCCTTCTGCTGACAAGCTTTATGGAGATGCTGTTTTCATTTTCCAGCAGGACTTGGCACCTGCCCACACTGCCAAAGGTACCAAAAGCTGGTTCAATGATTCAAGATTCAAGATTTTTATTCGTCACATACACAATTATACAGAGTATAACCAGCAGTGAAATGTAAGTCAGGTCCGCTCCAAGGACAATGCAATTATATGACCATGGTCTTATTGTGCTTGATTGGCCAGCAAACTCGCCTGACCTGAACCCCATAGAGAATCTATGAGGTATTGTCAAGAGGAAGATGAGAGACACCCCCATGATCACCTCCATGCCACGCCGCATTGATGCAGTAATTCATGCAAAAGGAGGCCCAACCAAGTATTAAGTGCATAGAAATGAACATACCTTTCAGAAGCCTGACATTTCTGTTTAAAATAGCCTTTTATTATTGATCTTATGTAATATTCAAATTTTCAGAGACACTGAATTTTGGGTTTTCATTATCTGTAAGCCATAATCATCAAAATGTCAAGAAATAAAGGCTTGAAATATTTCACTCTTTGTGCATTGAATCTATATAATATATGGGGTTCACTTTCTGAAACGAGTGACAAAAAATATTGTCCTTTTTCACGATATTCTAATTTTTTTAGATGTACCTGTATATAGTAAGGGAACTTACAGTTAACCATTTAACAGGTTTTTACTGTAGCATATTTACTGTCATTTACCGTTAAATTCACAGTAATAATTATTTTTCAGTGCAGCTCTCTTGCTTTGCTTGTGGAAAGTCAGTGTTTGTCTTCTCAGCGGTGCGTTATAAGTGTGCTGGCGTGTGCTTTGGCATCGCTGTTATTGTGCGGATTAACATCGTCTTTATGAGCCGCTTATTGGAATTCTTCATCTAATGAAAATAAATCAACTCCAGCTGCTCCACAACTCTGACTTACATTAATCAGACAATTAGCTGGAATAACCAACCTTATTAGTAACCCCCATTTAGTATGGTTTTAAAGTGATAATGCACCCAAAATCAAATTTTTGTCATCATTTACTCACCCTCGTGTCATTCAGTCCTTTATGCTTCTTTAATTGGTTTATATGACTTGTGTGCTATTTTCTGTAAGGCTGTAAGTTCTTTTGAATGTCTTAAATGTGGGTTTATGCAAACTTCAGAAGACCTGAAATATAATGCATGTGTTATATGAATTGCTGTTATGATCAGGGATCGGAAATTAATGGGGGTTGAGGCAAAAATGCCACCAAAATGAAGAAAAATGTCCCCAGAATTCAAGGTGATGGGGGCAAAAATGCCCCATTGTAATTAAAATTAATCTTAATTTTAAATATTTGAGACTTGCTTTATAATTTTTATAATAATGTGTGTGTATATATATATATATATATATATATATATATATATATATATATATATATATATATATATATATATATATATATATATATATATAAAATATTAAAAATTAAACTAATTTTATTTGAATTTTACTATACATTTTTATTTTAAAAACTTGTATATTTTTATTTAATTTGCTCCTTTTTTTGTTTTTATCTATGGATAATTTATTTGATCTACTATGCGTTTTCATTTGTTTTATTTTAATATTCATTTTAATTTATTGTACCGTTTACCATTTATTATTTATTTTCAGATTTTTATATGCTTATTTACTGTTAATTAAACACATTTCTATTCTTTAACAAATTAGTTTATTTACTATTCAGTAATTTATTTATTTTTGTACTGCTCTTTGTTTTATGTTTTTATTTAATTTTACTATTTATTTATTTTTTAATTAGATTTTTATTGTTATATCATACATTTATGTGATTATAATTAGTTTCTCTGCTAATATTACCCAAGACTAATATTTATTAAAGCAGTTTGTTATTTGACAAGAGGTGTTGTAAAGTGCAGCATGAAGTGGACCGTCTTAAAATTTCATTAATTTACATTTTTAATAATTATTCTTATGAAATAGTTCATTTTTGCCCCTGGTTATGATACATTTATGGTGTTTTAATGGTTTTTGGAGCTCATTAGAGTGAGCCGACGTTGATTTTGGGGTGAGATCTTCCTTTAAAGGAGCGTCCGCATCTCTATTGTGCAGATGTGAT
>NC_136726.1:23419885-23509885 GCF_936440315.1 Barbus barbus
AGTCTAAATTTGGACATTTTTATTACTTTCTAACTATTTAACCATTTTGTCAAGTCCCAAAGTGTATTGCAATGCTCATGTTTATTCAACGAAGTCAAAGCCTTTTGGAAAATGTATTCATGGCGGTCAGTTTTGATATTGTGGTGGGCGCCACAAATAAATCAATATATGGGAAACACTGCATCAATCAGCGAGCATCTCCACTGACTCTGGTTGCTCTCCAGGAGAATGGTTTGAGTGTGTCATTTCTCTCTGAGCTGAGATGATGAGGGTGTTTTGTGCTTCTTTCAAACAGAACAAACAGCAGCTTATCTGCAGCGATTGTCGTCACGACATACGGGTCTCAGATCTCCTGATTGCGAGCGACAGCACGTGATCGTCTCTCATTAGTTTGAGTGAGAACCAGTGTTATATGAGCGTTTCTGTCGTCTCAGCTCTGAGACGTCTTGAGAGAAGTGTTTCCATAATAAGGGCTGTTAGAGCGCTTCATCTCTCTGTCATCGCTGAAGCTCCAAACCCTGTCGAGCGACTCAGACGTCATAATAATGAGTTTTAGCGTCATGTGCAGTGTCTTCAGACATCTGGATATGTTGTATTGAGACACCAGCAGCTCTTTGAGATGTGAGCGTTTTCTCTTTGATGTGCTGGAGATGAGGGTGGAGGAGATACGGGTCGGTTCCTCTCATCCGGATGCTCTTTCCAGTCCATTTCTGACACTGTGTGTGCTGAAGCGTCACTATTGTTATTGCTCATGTTTAGTGTTTATCTGGGTTATTATCGCCAACTACAAGTAAAACTAGAAAACAACATTTTAATTACTTGAATTAAATTTTTTTTTTTTTATTGAAATTAAATATAAATAAACTAAATTTTTATGTACTAAAATAACTAAAGCTAAATAAACTAAATTAAATGAATAAAAGCTATATAGACATATTTTTAAAAACTACTAAAAATGATAAAAAAAACAACAATAAAATTACAAAAAATGTAACTAAAATTAAAGTGAAAATGGAAAATATTTAAAAAATCTAATTCAAAATAATAATAAAAAAATAAAATAATTTTATTTCATCTAGTTGCCAAGGAAACGTTTTTCAATTTTACTGTCAATTTTACTGTCATTTCATTTAAGTACTCAAATAACTAAAATTTAATAAAAAACTATATATACATTAATCAATACAAAAAATAATAAAATGACAAAAACACAGAACAAAATGTGACAAACTTCAGCATCACTTCCAGTGTTTTCTCTGTCTAGAGATGGATGGTGGTTAATTACTGGTCTGCAGCTCTCAGACGTCACCTGCTGAAGAATGCTAAAGAGTCTGATGATGAATCGCTCGTCTCTCTGCAGACATATACCAGACTTTTGAAGAATGATTGCACAGTTTGTTATAGCACTTGCATATTATTGATTTTGATTGCTTCTATTCTCCTCATTTGTAAGTCACTTTGGATAATGACTAAATGTAAATGTAAGTTTCTTATTGGTATTTATTTTTTTGTGAAATATTATGAATATTTATTTACAATTATTTATTTATACATTTTGTTTTGTTTTTGCTAAAAAAATATTTTTAAATATTATTTAAATATTTATTTTTGCGTTAATTTATAATATGTATTTCTTTATTTCTTTATCTGTATCCTAAACATATTTTAACTTTATTTTTTTAATATTTACATATTTATTTAAATATTTGTTTTTGTTATTTATTTAATTATGTTTTTGCTAAATATATTTTTGTATTTAAAGCATATTAAAATATATATTTGAATGCCAAAATATCTGAAACTTTGTTTTAAATATTTATTTTATTTATTAATTACATTTTTTTCTAAATAAGAAAAAAATATATTATGTTATATAAAAAATATACAAGTTATACATTTTATATATTTATTTATTTCACTAAATATATTGTATTTTTGTTAAATATACTTTTAAATCTATTATAGAATCGATTTTTTTATTTTATTTTAACAACTGCACCAAGTCTGCATATCTACAGTATGAGTTTTAATGTGTTCTGTTGACTTCAGGCTTCATATAAAGCCTCTTTCTGGTGATTTACTGGTTTCCATCAGTGTTTAGATGAGCAGCAAACATGCAGGCTCGTGTTAAAGGTCAGCAAACGGCATCATGACTGACCCGCTGCTGTCAAAGAGTGGTTTACACTAGAGAGTGTGTGTGTGTGTGTGTGTGTGTGTGTGTGTGTGTGTGTGTGAGTGTGTGTGTGTGTGTGTGCTTTCGCCCGGTCTGTGTGAATAAACACACACACACAGATGGCCTCGTAAAGTCTTGCGTCTCAAACTCTGTCTTCTTCAGAGTTTGTTCAGAGCTCTCTCATGATGATGATGATGATGAGAAATGGACTGACCTCAGACTGGACTTTAAACCCAGTGTTTCCTTTGATCATTAATGCAAGGCCTCGATTGAGTTCATGTGAGAGCGCTTCAGTTGCTGCACACACATATCTTAAAATCAATCATATATAGCTTTTATTACTATCTTTACTTTTTCATTTTAAAAGTTTCTGTTTTTCTTTTTCAATTAGTTTATTTTACTTAATTAACAACAATGTTTTATGCTATAGTTATAGTTTTGATAAATATTTTAAATTAGTATTTAATTTAATAATTTTCTGTTTTCATTTTCATTTCTCTTGAAGTTTTAGTAGTTTCGTTGTCATTTAATTAGTTTTAGTCTTAGTTTGTTAATTTTTATTTTTTTATTTCATTTCAATTAAAGTTTTTTTAAACAACAAATGTTTTAATGCTAAATATGTTTTTATTATATTATATTATTATTTAGATTTTGTTTTCAATTTAAAGCTTTAGCAATTTTCCTGTTTTTGTCATTTTTATTCTTTTTTTTTATTATATAGTTTTTATTATTATAATTTTTAATAATTTATTATCATTTTTATTTCAGTTTTATTAAGTTTATTTGAGTAGGTAAAGCTAAAGCAAATAAAAATGGGAAACGTTGCCTTGGCTAATAGCTGATTAAATGTAAAGTTTATTTTATTTCATGTAAATGTTTTTTCTTTATGGTTTTAGTTTGTGTGTGAATGCTGCTCCTGGACTCCATTGATTGATTGATTGAGAGGAAGTGTACTGTGTTGGTCTGATGGCACAGGAAGTGGTTCCGAGGGGCCGCTGAGCTCTTTCTCTCTGTCAGCTGGACACAGATTTCTCCATTGACTGAACTCTTCTGTTTGGTTGGTCTGCAAACACAAAGCCAGAGATCAAGACCCCTGTCTCCTGTTTCTCTTCCACAGAGAGTGTTGTGTTATAATATCATTGTGTTAGATGACGCTGCAGGGTTTCCAGCTGGATGCTTTATTCCAGCGCTCGCTGCTCTGATGTAATCGCACATGTGGCCATATATCATCCGGCCGCTGCTGCATTATTAGCAAAAAACTCTCAACGTCTCAGATTCTGCAGGGCAGAAACACTTTTGGGAAAGTTTTTAATGAAACAAGTTTAATGTTTGTCTAAATTTGAAGCAGAAACATTATCAGAGTTTAATTTGTATTACTATTATTATTAATAATGCATATATTGTAATATTTATAATATAATGAAACTTAAATATTGTTTTTATATTTTACATATGTAACTAATATATGTAGAAATAAAACAATATTATTATTAATAATATTAATAATAATGATAATATTATTGTTATTATATTGTACTATTTTAATGCAACATTTTATAAATGTGGCTAATATTAAGTAATTTTTGCTGTAATACAGTAAAAGTGTTAATAAAGACCTGTTTCTTCTCCCACAGATCATCCCGAGCACGATCACGTCAGTCTCCATAGCAACAGAACTCTGGAAGAGGAAGTGATGTCGATACAGGAAACAGTGCGCAGGCCCCCGGCTCGTTCCGAAGACGGTCCTCGTTCCCGCCGGAAGCGTTTTCTGTCGTATCCACGATTCGTGGAGCTGATGGTGACGGCCGACGCCAAGATGGTGCGACATCACGGACGCAACCTGGAGCACTACATCCTCACAATCATGTCAGTAGTAAGTAAATTATCCCTTCATTCTCTTCTCTCTCGTCTGGTGTGTTCTAGTTAGAGAACCACTCATTAAATGGTTTTCATTCAATGTTTCAGTACTTAATCAATAATTGATTCCATCCCTCATGTGTGTGTGATAGGGATTTACTCTCTAATAGGCTTGGCTGGACCGTTACCCACAATGCCGTGCTTTGATATGAAGCATCATTGACCACCCGCTCTGCTCCGCTCCGTATATTTTGAGCTCATAAGCCGGTTTTGGTTTTGAATCCAGATTTAAATGAGTCAAAACAACAGATGGACAATGTTTGCACTTAATGATGCAGGTGCCTTCAGAAATATCATCATAATGATGCTTTGATATGTGCTGCAGCACTGCATGATTACCATATTTGGTACTTAGGAAAATAACATGGTATTTTGTTACTTTTTTGTTATTGAGAGTAAGAGAAAGTAACATTCACACTAAAGCTTCAGCTCGAATTCGGTTCAAGTTTTTTTATTTTATTTTGCCTAGTTAAACATCTAGCCATGTAGATCATGTGACAACTTCTTTTTAAAATAATTATTTTCTACTTTTTAATTTTTGCAAAAATAAAAATGAAAATGCAACATAACTATTTATTTACATTTGTTTTTCTTGCTGAATTAAACATCAGTGTACAGCAGTACAGTTTCGTTGTGTTTTTGCCATTTTTGTTAGTTTTAAAAAATATGTTTATATAGTTTTTATTCATGTTTATTTAAATTTTATGTTTTAGTTATTTTAGTACTTCAAGTTAAACTAAACAGTTATTACAAATGCTAGCTGAAATCAATTTTTTTTTAGCATTTATTTCAAGTAACAAAAAAAATTGTAATGGTTTTAGTGTTAGTTTTAGTTAACGATAATAACCCTGGTTACAGGTTTTGGTGTGCTGATGATGTCATAGCGGTGTGGTTCTCTCAGCCAATCAGAAGACTGCATTAGTGTGTCTGTCTGTAAATGCCGTCTGTCTGAGGTTTTCCCTTTGGCTTCTTCTAAATGCTCAGTGTTTATGGTCAGCTAATGGACGGGCAGATCATACCTCAAATCTGAAAGCCTGCTGTTTTTAAACTGGTTTAGGATCCAGAGCAGGACTTCTGAGCAGCATGAACCCTTAAACATGACTGCAGCGCGGTGGTTTGTGGGTATTTTTGACTGAATTGTGTTCTGTCTTATCTGTGCTTTCAGGTCGCTGCGATCTATCGAGACCCCAGTGTAGGAAACCTCATCAACATCATGATCGTCAAACTCATCGTCATACACAACGAACAGGTACAGCAGAACCAGCGACGTCTAGGGATCACGATAGCAAAACTTTCTCGAGTTTATCACGGTCACATGACGATATGAAACAACCCTGCTGAAGAAAAAAAAAACAATAGACACCATCACAAAATTTGTAATGGTTTTACTGGTTATAATGGGACTTGTTTTCTGTGATGGTTTTATTGTTTTTTTCAGGGTTTTTTTTTTTAGGTTTTCCGGGCGTAGCAGAGGCCAGCGGGTAAGTGCTGTGCAGGTTAAACCTCACTCCCCGATCTCAAGTGGTGCTCTAGCGACTAAAGCTAGAGGCCGTGGCCTTTATCCTCCTTGTTAGAGCGCCCGCCTCCCGCGCCGGAGACCACGGTTCAAAATCCGCTCGGAGCAGGGCGAGTAGGACCATAATGATACCCGCTGGCCTCTGCTACACGGGCAAAAAGCTTAGTTTGTAAAATATATTTAAACGTCTTATTCTATCATAAGAGGTCTTTAAAGTTGTGTTTTGGGCCTTTATGCTTTGGCACAGTATCTGTCAAACGAACTTAAACTGAAAGCACAATATGTCTTAATCTCTTTCGCTGCGTGTTTTAAAGCGAAGCTGCACTTGGTTCAGACGATCAGCCTGTGATCCGGTGTTTTCCGCGTCTCAGAACAGCTCCGTTCACACTGAATGAATGCAGTCAACTCGTTTATTACACATGCTGTGAGTTTAGCGCATGTTTGGAAACGCAGCAGACACCAGTTATGCTTTATTTTCACGGCAGATGATTACAGCATTTCACTAGATTTGTAATGAGAGGTGTTTTTGTAAGCATGTCTTCACTTGATATTTAAAATGTAGTCATTTGAAAATGGTTTCTTTTCTCCTTTTTGACTCTCATCAAACATACACATATAGGTTGAACAGCAAAATAACAGTTTTCTTCATGCAGAATTAAATAGAAATGGATATTTTAATATGATCAGGTCATTTCTCATCAAACACTCTGAGCTCCTCCACATTCATTTCTATACTTTAAACACATTATGACTAGCAACTAATTTTTATGGAAATTCAGGAGAACTTCAGTGAAATGATGCATTACGTGTCCTGAGACCTGAGAGAGCATCATCCGAGCCGTTATTCCTCTATAACAACTGGATTTGGATAATAAAGTGTGTGTTCTCCTCAGGAAGGGCCGAATATAAACTTCTACGCCACTGCGACGCTTCATAACTTCTGCATATGGCAGCAGAGTCACAACGTTTTGGACGACAGTCACCCGGGTCATCACGACACGGCGCTGCTCATCACCAGGTGACCTGAACTTGACCTTTGACCTCATGACCTCTGCCTTCTACTGTGTGCTTCTGTTTGAGCTTGGTTTTTGCATAAACCCTATTATGTAATGTGTGTTTGTTTCTCAGGGAGGACATCTGCCGAGCAAAGGACAAGTGTGACACGTTAGGTAAGATTGCACACCACTGGCCTGATCTATTATTTCTGCAGTATATATGTTGTGAGCGGTACTAAATGTGCTGCATGCAGCTGGATGATAGATTGTATCCCGCAATGCAGTGCACTCAGATTGGTTTAAAAATGCAATTTTATTTTTTTTGCTGAATTAAACATTAGTGTGGTCATGTACAGCGGTGCTTGTTGCTACATGTTTCATATTCAATTTTTAAATCTTTTTTTTTTTTTACTTTTTATTTGTAACACCTCCCAAAGTATGATTTATTTTTAATGTATTATTATTATTCACAAAAAAGTTAGTAAATGTGAAATATATTTTTATTTGACTATTTATTTGACTTTCTAAATTAATCAATATTTTAAACATTTCTTTCTTCTTTTTGGCTCATTATTTGATTAAACTGCCAAAATGTTTTTTTTATTTATTTATACAGAATAAATGTAAAATATCTACTTATTTGACCTTTTGCTTTATCAATTAATCATTTTAATCATTTTGTCTTTTTTCCTCTTTGACTCATTATTTAACCAGACAGCCAAATTTTTATTTATTTTATTATTATTATTTTAAAAAAAAAGGTTTGAAAATGCGAAATATCTATTTATTTGACTGTTTTCTTTCTAAATGAATCAGTCATTTTAATGTTTCTCCCTTTCTCTCATTATTTGATCGAATTGCCAGAGGTTTGTTTTAAAAAATATAAAATAACTATTTCTTTTTCTTGCTGAATAAAACATCAGTGCAGTCTCTTAGGTCATGATACAATAATGGTTATTGCTTATTCGAGTTAAATTATAGTAATACATTTGATTCATGTTTTTTTTTAAATACTATTTTAGTGTTTTTTTTTCATCTTCATTTTAATATTTTATATATTTTTTCAAAACTAGTTTGTATAATCAGTTATTTTTTTGTTGTTGTTGTTTTGTTTATTATTTTGACCTCATCAAACTGTCAAAAAAAAAAATCTTGCAGAATTTTATTTTTTCAATAATAAATAGCAGTCAGCATACAGGGCGCTTTCATTAGTGTGTGGGGTCACTGAATGTCCAGACTGAAAGCAGGTTCCTGAAGCAGAACCAGATCTTGCAGAAAGTCTGTCAGCTGTGTTTCATTTGACTGTCATCGGCGTGTCGTATAGGACCAGCCACCTGTGCCGGGCCCCAGCAGGTGTTTAGGGCCCGAAAACCACCTAAAGCATTGCATAAAGTCATGCTCTCTTTTAGAGATGGAAACTCGAGTCTGCGACTTGGACTCGAGTCGCACTTAAGCTGCATAAATAGAGACTTGCGGCTTGGACTCGTGAGACTCGTAAAAAACAACAACAGGTCATTTGGTATGGGAGTTTATATGAATGTATCTCTGAGGGAAATTTACTAGTTTTAGAAAAGTTTAGATAGTATTTTCTTTTCATCTTGCCTCTGTATAATGCATAGCTATTAAAGTAGTGTTCATAATCACAGCGCTGCTTTGTTTACAGCGGCAAACAATAAAACGCTTTATCATTGCTGTTCCATAAGCGCCACCTGCTGGCAGAGAGTGAATCTGCTTTCTGATTCAGCTTATCTGCTGTTTTGTTTCATGCTAATATTTTATGTAGTAGCCTATAGTTTCACAAAACTAAAGTCAGACCATTCTGTATTTGCTTCAAATGTCTTAATTATATAGTCTAATTTAGATTAAAAGCTGCTCATGCTGCATGTATTTAGCCTCTTTGTTTGGATTGTGTTTAAAATACTGCAGTTGCCTCTAATTTTAAATGAAAAGAGCACAGACAAAGCCTTAGTTTGTTAATATGAGATTTCTTTTATTTGTGTTATTAATATGTGTCCCTGGAGCACAAAAGCAGTCATGAGTAACACAGGTATATCTGTAGCAATAGCCAACAATACATTGTATGGATCAAAATTATACATTTCTCTTTTATGCCAAAAATTATTAGGATATTAAGATCATGTTCCATGAAGATATTTAGTACATTTCCTACCATAAATATATCAAAACTTAATTTTTGATTAGTAATATGCATTGCTAAGAACTTCATTTGAACAACTTTAAAGGAGATTTTCTCAATATTTAGATTTTTTTGCTCCCTCAGATTCCAGATTTTCTAATAGTTGTATCTCAGACAAATATTGTCCTATCATAACAAACCATACATCAATGGAAAGATTATTTATTCAGCATGTATAAATTTCAATTTTAGAAATTTTTCATGACTGGTTTTGTAGTCCAGGGTCACTTTTGACTGATAGGGGTTTGTTTTAAAATTTCTATTTAGTTTTGTTAGTTGACATATTTCAACTTTACAAAGAAATGTGCTGCATTTTGTCTGAGAAATAATAAAAGGACAGTTGTATCTCAAAACTAGTAAAGTATTTCAAAACTGATTTAGCCTCAATAACTAGCTGAAAGAACTGTTGCTAAAAATAGAACAAAGACTTGAGACGTGAGTTAAACTCGACCTCAGAGACTTGTGAACATGTCTGCTCTCTCTGTGTGTGTGTGTTAATGAAGGTCTGGCGGAGCTGGGGACGATGTGCGACCCGTACCGAAGCTGCTCCATCAGCGAGGAGAACGGCCTGAGCGCATCCTTCACCATCGCTCACGAGCTCGGACACGTGTAAGTCGCCCCAAAGACCCTCAAAATGCAATAAAGGATAAGTTCACCTCCAGAATAAAAAATTCTGGATAATTTACTCACCCCCATGTCATCCAAGATGTTCATGTCTTGTCTGTCTTCAGTCGCAAAGAAATTAAAGGTCTGAGTCTGGAATTTTTGCACGTTAAAAAGTAAATATGACCTCACATTGTATCAATCACGTTTACACACTGCCTCTGAAACTTAAAAAAAAATAAATAAATTGCGTTTTCGCATCCACAGCATGCGTTTTGATAGGAAAGGATGACGAATACGAAAAAAAAAAAAAAGTAAAAACACATGAAAATGTCGGACTCAGAGTGCAAGGACCTTAAAGCTATGGTCTACGATTTCAAAGATTGTTCATTATTAATAACCTCGTTTAGATGCTGGTTATGGTTCTACAGTACAATCCTAATAATATGAAGAGAAAAAAGAATGAAAAAAATCCATTCACTCTATTGGGTGTACACCCGCAGAGAAATTGACCAATGTAAGCTGTCCGGCCGGACAGCTTACATTGGTTAACTGCTCTCATCCAATCCCCTGCTCCACTCGCGTCTCCACCCACCGCACCCCACCCCGCCCCCTCCTGCGACATGAAATTTTGCGCGAAAGTAGGCAGCATCAACTCAGCAATGGAGAAAAACCAACAAACAGACAGCAGCAAGCGGCCCCTGCTCGCCCCAACAGTCAAGGTTAGAAGAAAGAGAAAGTCAATTGAGGAAAGAGCAGAGATTAAAAAAAAATGTGAAGAACGCCGGACTCAAAGCCGAATCAATATAGGGTCCACCATTGCCCGTTGGAGGACGCTTCAGAGAAACCTTGGACTTAAAACCGACGCTGACATGGCTGACTTTTTGTTGAGCAGGTAAGCATTTATTTATACTTTTATGGTGTGGTGTATTAAATAAATAGCTTTTTATCAGTCTGACAACATGATCATGCTACCGGTCGGCATTGGAATGTTAGCCGACATCGCACATGGTACATCTCTGTTCCATGTTTACTCCTGCTTGACTGAGTGAGTGACGTTGTTCAGGTCGTTTCCCGGTGGGAGGGATCAGGTAGCACAGAGGGGAGGGGTGTGCGTGTGGAGGGGCGGGATGAGTTTTTTAAAAATTCTGGCTTTCTCGAATGATTTTCAACATCGTAGACTACAGCTTTAAGTTTTTTGAGGAAAACATTCCAGGATTTTTCTCCATATAGTGGACTTTAATGGGGATCAATGAGCTGAAGGTCCAGATTGCAGTTTTAATGCAGCTTCAAAGAGCTCTACACGATCCCAGCCGAGGAATAAGGGTCTTATCTAGCCAAACGATCGGTCATTTTCTGAAAAAAATTATATTTATAAACTTTTTAACCACAAATGCTCATCTTGCTCTATCTCTGCGATGTGCATGCGCTTCTTCACACATTACGCAATCCTACTGGAAAAGTCACACGCGGTTAGTTCTTCGTCTTTGTACTTCATTTAAAAACTCCATCTCATTTTCTCCTCCAACTTTAAAATCATCAGACATCGTGGTTTTACCTTTTTTGTAAAGGCCATTTGACTTTCTTTGCATCTCAGAGCTAGAGCAAGCCAAGCATTCGTGGTTAAAAAGTTTATAAATATAATTTTGTTTGGCTAGATAAGACCCTTATTCCTCGGCTGGGATCGTGTAGAGCTCTTTGAAGCTGCATTAAAACTGCAATCTGGACCTTCAGCTCATTGATCCCCATTAAAGTCCACTATATGGAGGAAAATCCTGGAATGTTTTCCTCAAAAAACTTAATTTCTTTGCGACTAAAGAATGACATGAACATCTTGGATGACATGGGGGTGAGTAAACTGTCAGGAAGTTAATCTGGAAGTGGACTTATCCTTTAATAACAGAGAGCCGTGTTAGTGAGGTTACGTGAGCCGGAGCTCTGCTTCTCTCTGTGCTTCGTGTCATATAAATGAGTGCAGTGTGAAAGAATGACAGATATTCATCCGCCTCTCATCCCGAGGGAATTCCTGCGCCGCAGTGGGACGATGAGGACAAACCGCCTCTCAGATTCAGTTTTCCGAAAGCAAAGCCAAAGCACGGCACAATACAGTAACATTTACCGTCTGTCCTCCAGATTATGTTCTGCCTCAGTATTTTTTATAATATAGTAATATTTGTCTGGTTTTCCAGGACAAACATCAAGTATCATAAATCAAGATGCGTTTACATTAGATGCAAAATAACATCAGATAAAAAGTCTTGTTTTCTGAAAAATATCAAAATTAAGTGAGTTTCTTACTCAGTATTTTTATCTTGTTTTTTGGTAAATATCTAAATATTCTGAAATCAAAATGCATTTACTTGGGAATCAAAATGACATATTAAGATTATCATAAATTCATGCTTTAAGGAAAATGGTGTCGAAAAATAAACTTTCTGACCACAATTTTTCTTGTTTTAAGTGTAATTTACTTCATTTTAATGCATTTTTCTGAAAACAAGACTTAATATTTTATGTCATTTTACTTATCAGGTAAATTAATCTTAATATGAATCTTAATTTGAGTATGTTTAGATATTTGAACTGGAAAACAAGGCTAAATAAGAATGACATTTTCACAGTGCACCCATTTTGTACCCATATTTTGTCTTGTTTTTTATATTTTTTTAATCAAGGTATATTTACTTTAGAAGCAAAATTACTTTTAAGAAAAATTAAGAAAAATAAACTTTAAATTAAGTTAAAGTTATTTTCTGAGCCCATTGGCATATTGTTTAAAATGTAAAATTACTACATTTTGATGCATTTGTTTTTTCAGGAAAAAAGGTTTATTATTGCAACTATTTTTTTTTCTTTAGTAAATTCATCTTGCTTTAAGATGCACAGATATTTGTACTTGAAAACATTTTAATTTCTTAGTATTTTTGTCTTTTTTTCCAGTACAAATATGTAAACATTCATAAATAAATATGCATTTACTTAAGTAGCAAAATGACAAAAACTTGTTATCTGAAAAATGCATCAAAATAAAGCGAGTTTTTGCTTAAAACAAGAATACATATCTGTCAGTGGAGTCAGAAAAATAAAAGTTTTCCCTTTGAATTAAGTTTATTTTTCTGAGCACATTGGGAGATTTTTTTCTAGTTCAAGCATAATCTGACTTCCTTTTGATATATTTTTTCAGAAAACAAGACTTAATATCTCTAGTAATTTTGCAACTTAAGTGAATGCATCTTGATTTAAGAATATTTAGATATTTGCACTGGAAAACAAGACAAATATACTGAGAAAGAGCATAATTTTGTCAGTGTTTGCATCAATCAGAGATGATTTGGATCCATTAAGAACGATTCGTGAGTCTTTAACGCTGATAAACGACTCCATTTGGTTATAACATTTCATCTTTCATTTGTTTCATAGCTGAAAATCCTTTTATTTTGACGTAATGCAGAACATCTGGCATCTCACTTTCTCTGTCCAAAACTCGACTTTGACAAGCTGTTTAACTCCACAGAGCAAGATAAGACTTTTCTAAGGAATAGTTCACCTAAAAACGAATCTTTTGTCATCAATATGTCATCATGTTGTTCCAAACCTGCTCTTTCCATGCAACAAAACTGGACAAGGCCTAAAAAATAACAAAACATTTCTATAAAAGTGCCATAAAAGCAGTGTGAACATTGTCCACTGAAGAAATGGGGTTTGAATGATTTAAGTGTGAAGAAATGGTGACAGAAGATTCATTTTTTGCTCAAGCTCTTTTCATGAGTGGCACAGATGTTCTTGAAATGAAACCGATTCTGACAGCAAAAGTATTTCACGAATGTAACATGTGAAATGTGTTTAACGTGCGGATGAAGCCTCACAGATGGAGGCTGTAGCTGTCGTGTGTCTGATTTCACAGCTGTTTCTGGACTCTGACATCACTGCGTTTCTATTCTGGACATCAGATTCGTCTCAATGCAGCTTTTAGTTTAAGACTGAATTGCTGGACTTTTCCTGTCTCTAATAAAAAGAGGTTTCATGTTCTGTTGGGAGTCATTACGACATTGGAAACCTATTTCCACCATGGAATAAAAATGTAATAGCGACTTTTTGATTTTTTTATATACAATATATAACAACAGTAATTTTTACTTTTTTTCTGTGAATTCTGAGTTTACATCTCATAATTTTTATTTATTTATTTATTTTTGGAATTCTGAGTTTACTTCCTAATTTGGACTTTTTTCTCAGAATTCTGAGTTTCTGTCTCGTAGTTATGATTTTGTTTCTCAGAATTTTGAGTTAACATTTCATAATTTAGCATTTTTTTCTCAGAATTCTGAGTTTACATCTCATAATTTTTATTTATTTATTTATTTTTGGAATTCTGAGTTTACATCTCAATTTTATTAAAAAAAAATTCAGAATTCTGAAATTATGTCTCGTAATTCTTTTTTTTTTTTTTTTCTTGGAATTCTATATTTACATCTCAAAATTCTGAGTTTGCATCTCGTAATTGTAATTTTTTAAGTTTTTAAAGTTTACATGTCAATTTTTGTCTCGTAATTATGATTTTTTTCTCTGAATTCTGAGTTTACATCTCACATTTTCAACGTTTTTCTTAGAATTTTTAGTGTACTTCTAGCAATTCTCACGTTCTCTCAGAATTCTTACATATAAACTCTGTCTTTTCCGCCATGTAATGATAAAAGTTATTCAACTTTTTTCTCCCCACAATTCAAACTTTTCTCAGACTTGCAAGTCAAAAAGTCAGAATTACCTTTTTATTTTTATTTTCCTTTGAGGAAATAAGCTTCCATACAAAATAACGTGGTCTTACTATGTGTCATTCTTTGAAGTAGCCTATTTTACAATAATTATAGCTTTTGAATATAGTAATGATGCTTTTTATCCAGTTACCATACTATGATCATCATAGTACTGCAACTGTATCATGGTAATTTCATATTTGTCATATGCTCATATCTGGAAGTGCAGAAACTCAAATGTGCTGAAGTGTATGTGAGAAGCATCCGCTGAACTGTATGTTGTGTGTGTTTCAGGTTCAACATGCCTCATGATGACAGTCCGAAGTGCCGCGAGGCGGGAATCAAGCATCAGTACCACGTCATGGCCCCGACCCTCAACTACGACACCAGCCCCTGGTCCTGGTCCAAATGCAGCCGCAAATACATCACGGATTTCCTCGAGTAGGTGCTTAGTTACATCTGCCATCAGTTCAGTCTATTCTGGATTCGTTTATATGAATGAGATTCCAGTTAAACTTCCATTTCACATTTTTAATGAAAGTACAAGTCTGTTTGAAGACGTTTGTTATTCCACTGCAGGAAATTAAAGAAAATCCAGCTTAAGTTGGAATCTGGTTTTACATGGTTTATAGTTGCTATTTTAGTATTTGTTAAATTCTAATAATTATGAATATTATTTTTATATTTTCATATAATTTTTATATAGTTTTAGTAATTTATTTGCCATTTTAATTAGTTTTTATATATATCTTTGATTCGTTTTTATTTTAGGTGTAGTTTTAGTAATTTTAGAACTTAAACTTATTTTTGTTAGTTGCTAAGGCAACATTTCAAAGTGATTTTTGTTTTTTTTTACATCTAATATGTATGATTTATTTTATTTAGATATATTTCAATTATAGTTTAGGTTTGGGTTTCCCAAACTAGAATTCACGAATCGTGAAACTAATAATTAATTAAATATTAAAAATGCATTAATAAATAATTGATACTTAAATCATTTTTAAATAAAAACATTTTTAAAAATAAAAAGTTCCCATATTTTAGTATGTTATAATATGTATTATAACTAAATATTTATTTAAAATTATTAATATATTAACCTAAAATCACAGAGGGTTCTTGAAGTAAATATTTTATATCTAAGGAGTTTGGCTGACAAAACAAACAAGCAAACAAAAACAAAAAAACCTTGGGAATCCCATACATATTAATGAAATTCCCATTTCTGATTCTTATTCACAGTATTTAAAATCAGTTTTAAAACATTTCTCAGTCAGCTGTAGGAAATTCTAGAAAATCCCATTAGTTTAGTTAGTTTGTGTAGTTGTTTAGTTAGTTATGTGATTGAGAAATTGGACCACCATACAGTGAATCTGAGTCTTGGTCAGCTGGGTAAAGCTGGTAGGGAGCTGGTTTATCTGGTCAATGCAGCTGCTGTGACGTAGTTTTCCCAGCAGGCCGTTGGTGTTTTGTGTGTCAGTGTGCTAATATCAGATGTCAGCGCTGTGGTTTTAAAGTTAAATTGACCTTTGAGCAAATCCTCAACAGGTCACACTCCTCAGAGCTCAAAATTGCACTTCCCCTTTGAGACGAGCTCTTCCTGTCCTGCTCTGGTCCGAGTCTGTCTGCTTTCTCTCTGGGAGCCAGACAGTCATTTAGTCGCCGACGTTCTTGGCCCCTCGGCAGACGTTACTCAGGGCGACGGCTCATTGAGGGAGACGTAGCTGAAGGGCCTCCCTTTAAGACAGGAAGTGTCAGTTATACTTAGATTTTCTCTGGACGTGACCCTTTGATCTCGTCTGCGCTCCAGCGGCTCCAGCAGTCAAAAGCCTGCGGATCAGGTTCAGGATCGAGGGTTCACAGGTTATGCACAGAAGAAACTCAACAAGGTTTAAGAATGCAAAGAAAAGACTAATGAAACATATGGGTGTGTGTGTGTGTGTATATTAGTGCTGTCAAACGATTAATCGCGATTAATCACATCTGAATTAAAAGTTTTTGTTTACATAATATATATATATATATATATATATATATATATATATATATTATATTTTTTTATATATATATTTTTTTATACTTTTTAAATACATATTCCTGGTTGTATGTGATTACGTGATTAATTGGTGCTTTATTTAAAAGAAAAAGAAGCATCTGTTTTTTTTTTTTTTTTTTTTTTCTCCATATCGGGATATTTTAACTAGTAGTGAAAAAGTAAAAATTTTTTAGACTACATTAAAATCTTACAGTCCTGCCTTATTTTTCGTCAATAATTATACAATTAATTATATTAGTAATTAAAAACATAAATAAATTAACTAATTACTTAATAAAATGGTTCATGGACAATGTTTATGTTGACTTTTCACTCAGAAATTCCTATTAAAACATTAAATTAAAAGTAGAAAAACTAAAATAGTATTTTCTAATGATTCTTTTTTTATTAACAACTTTGAAATGTAATTTTTTTCAGTGTAGGGCAGTTTTGAAATATGCCGTTGCTTGGTAATTTAGATAATTATTTATTTGTAATTTCTTCTTTTTTCTTAATTATTTATTCTGGTTCACTCAGAAATACAACACATTGCACAAGTAAAAAGGTTTGTGATCACTGTTTATGTTGGCTTTATAATAATAATAATTATTATTATTATCATCAATATCATTATTATTATTAATTTGGTTTTTAATATCAAGTGCTTGGGTTGATAGCTTCAATCATTTCTTCTATAGGAGGACAATTCTATTGCAAAAATGTTGCTTTTTCATAGCTCAGGAGACTTATTGGAGTTAGATATTATTGAGATTTCCTCTGAAACTCTAGATTATTTGAGTGTTGTTGTTTTTTTTCTCAGGAGGAAAGCAGCAGACTTCAGCAAATGTCTCTGTTTGCTCTGCTTTTAATCTCATTGTTTTGAGAAAATGCTGACTTTTGTGTTGTTTCTTGAAAGGTTTGATCAAAAACAGACAGACGGATTTCTAGTGCATTAGAGGAAAGCATATGCATTTGCTACAGGAGCTCTGTTCATTGGTGGGAAAAGCAATGTAAAGTGTTGAAAGTCGTCCAGAAGTGCTCAAGTGCATCTGTGTTTTGACTGTCCATTCAACCTCAAGAGCTCTTCAAGACTCAACACTCTCCTGAGAGGAGATTACAGAGAAAACACATTTCATCCGGCCGGAAGACCCTCGAATTAATCAAAACAACTAATTTGCACATTATTGTTAGTGGCTGTGTTTTAAAGCATAAAATGTTGCTTGTTTTTAATCTATTAATGACTTCTCAGAATCTCAAGTTAATGTGTTTGATTATTAACCCAGTTCACTCGGCTGTACAATACTATGCACAACTCTGATGGAGTATTTTTTTGTACTGTAAAATCTGTGATTTTGGAAACAAAAACAAATTCCATTTACTGAAAAGCTTGTCATTTTCCACTCCTTGACCTTACAGGGTCAACAAACGGACGCAGATGATTGGAGAAACCTGCTAACTCTGTATCTCAGACGCTTCTCTTTGCATTAAAGCTCAGTCTGTCAGACGTTCATTGTGGCGAATGTCTTGAGAAATGAGAAACGTCTCGTTCTGTTCTCGCTGCCTGCTCCCTCTGTTCAAGGACGAATCAGCCGTTTGTGTCTCGATTCTCATGCTAAAACTCACAATATATCAAGTCCCTCTGGAGCTGCACCAAAACTTCACTTTACTAATGAAATCAGGCCGGTTGATTTTTGGTTACTGTTGCTCGCTCAGACACGCTTTACAGAACATCCATAAAAGTTGTGGTAAAAATATATGGATACGTCTTTGATCTGTCATCTGAACAGAGAAAACCATGGCAAATGATTACTGTATTTATAAAGCATGATATTTACTTGTCTCTCTGAGCTACCATGGTACATGTCCAAGAAACCTTCAATAATAATAAGTGTGAGTCATTTTCTTTAATAAACTCACGTTACCAACCCACCCAAATTATCTCTAGGTGTGGACTTCATGTCTGTGCCAGAAAGGCGCAGCCTGACCTGAACTCAAAGAAACCCGACAGCACTTTTTCTAGAAAGTACCTTGGTATTATCGGCTTTTGGACATGCATCATGGTAAGTCTTCTGCAAAGTTCCTTAGAGTATAAATACTAGGGTATATAAATAGCGTCTTAATGGGATAGTTCCTGAAAAAATCATCATTCTGGCATTATTTTGTAAGCAGATAGACACAGGACTCAGAGGTAAGTGCAATACAATCAACTGGTTTATTGAGTAGTAGCAGAGTGGAAGGAGATAAGCAGAATGTCCAGGTAAGCAGGCGGGGAATGGGAATGACTCCAGGGGCTTATCGGAGTGTGAATGAATGTGTGAAGACCGACGGGCATCTGCATAAGTCTTGTGTCTCAGCACTGCCTGCTGGAGTTGGACATGAGCTGAGTCCCAAACTCTCTCGCTTGGAACCAGTGGTCGACAGCTGGAACGTCGGAGGGCTCTTCTGTCCAGAGAAACAGAGGGGGTTGGTAGCAAGAGTATGCTGAGGTTTGCTTGAGGGAATTTTGTGCATACTCGGCCCACGGCAGGATCGGTTCATCCAGGGCCCACCGGATGGGGCTCACAAGGATGGCTGGCGGGAGTATGGGTTCAGGTGTGGAGGGTCTTTCGGGGGCATGGATACGTGAGAGGGAATCCGCCTTGACATTCTTATCTCCGGGTCGATACGTGATGGAAAACTGGAACCGGGTGAAGAAGAGGGCCCAGCGAGCCTGCCGGGGGTTTAACCTCTTAGCACTTTGGGGATATTCCAGGTTTTTGTGGTCAGTGATGACCCTAAAGGGGTGTTGAGCTCCCTCCAGCCAGTGTCTCCATTCCTCCAGCGCCAGTTTAATGGCAAGCAGCTCCCGATTTCCAATATAGTAGTTCCGCTCCGCTGGGGAAATTTTCCTGGAGAAGTAAGCGCAAGGGTGGAGTCGGGGAGGCTCTCCGTGGTATTGAGACAGCACTCCTCCCACACCAGTGGTGGAGGCATCCACTTCCACTTTGAATGGGAGTTGGGATTCGGGATGTGAGCAGTGCAGAAGGCCTCCTGGAGCTTTTTGTAGGTGGCTCGAGTTTCGGCGTTCCAGGACAGAGACTTGGGTTTATGACAGAGCATGGAAGTGAGTTAAGAATGAACCTCCGGTAGAAATTTGCGAAGCCGAGGAATCGTTGAAGTTCCTTTACTGACTGAGGCTTCGGTCAGTCCCGAATGGCTTGGACCTTCCCGTGGTCCATCTGGATCCCATCTGCACTGAGGATGTAGCCGAGGAACTGTACCGTGGGGCGGTGGAACTCACACTTCTCAAGCATCAGGTAGAGGTGGTGTTTCCTGAGTTGGCGTAGGACCTGCGTCACGTGATGGCGATGTTCGGCCAGGTTCCGGGAATAGATCAGGATATTCTCCATGCACACGGACAAACCGGTGGAGGAACTCCCAGAACACCTTGTTCATAAACCCCTGGAAGATGGATGGAGTTAGTCTCAGTGCGTGAGAGGCGATTAGTATCCATTTGCGTAAGTTCTGGTACCGGAGGACAGGCAGCTGGTGAGGACGGAGAATGAGTGGTTATGTCCGGCTGACAAGCCATGAGACTTTGGGAGATTTTAACAGACTTCTGCATAAAGCCCTCCAGACCGACAGACTGGGCTCTGATCTGTGGATCCAAGCCCCGACGGTAAGCAGTGAGTAGCGCTGCCTCATTCCATCCACACAAGCCCGCCAGAGTCCGGAACTGCATAGTCACTGGCCGGAGAATCTCCCTGACGGAGACGGATGAGTTGGTCGGCAATGGAGAGCGAGCCGGTGGATAGGCCGAAGACATCGAGAAAGCGAAAGAGTTAATTATAGTGGTCTGTGAGTTCCAGATGGCTCGTGCCCAGAGCAATGCCCTTCCGGTTAGCAGGGAGATCAGGAAGGCAACTTTAGCCCGTTTGCTGGAAAATTTATGGGATTGCATCTCTATGTAGAGTGAAACTTGGAGTACCGCTACATTCAACCGTCTCACCCAAATAGTTTGGAGGGATGGCCATGGGACTGGCAGAGGCAGACTGAGGGTGTGTGACCGGAGAGAGAGCTGTTCGAAGAGCGCTGACCAGTTCTTCTAGGGGATCCGCAGTGGCGGGGTTCGGGAACGCCATCTCCAGTCGTCGGTTCTGGTCTGGTCTTCTGTCAGCAGATAGACACAGGACTCAGAGGTAAGTGCAATACAATCAACAGGTTTATTGAGTAGTAGCAGAGGGGAAGGAGATGAGCAGAATGTCCAGGTAAGCAGGCGGGGAATGGGAATGACTCTAGGGGCTTATCTGAGTGTGAATGTCCTTTTTCCTTTTCCAGGGGATCTGGAGGTAACAGTGGAGCGTGGAGACGCTGGAGAACTGGAGCGGTGGAGAACAGGGATAGGAACACTGGAGCAACTGGTAAGTAGACAAAAGGTAAGTGGGTCAGGTTAATCAACATGGAATGTTTTAGACCAGACAGTAAGTGAATGGGAGGAGTGCAGGGATATAGTGCTGCTGATTAGTGCTGACAGGTGGCGGTGATCAGAAATCAGGGGATTGGGATCTGGTGAGTGTCGTTAGTGGTGACTGTGGTGACTCTCTGACATATTTATTAACCCTCGTAAAGTCAGTTTTAAAATGTTTGTCATTTGTCTGCAGGACATTCCAGAAAATCCAGCTAGTTTTAAATGGTTTCCAGCTGGTTGGAGATGTTATTAGTTGGTTTAGGCATGTTATTTTAGTGTTATTTATATACTAGTGTACTATTTATTAATGTTTTGAACTAGCTTTTATTTTTATATTTTCAGTTTTCATTTTAATTTGCTATTGTAGTATTTATTAATGTTTTGAATTAGCTTTTATTTTTATATTTTCAGTTTTTGTTTTGATTTTAGTTCATTAAAATGTTTGTTTTCATTTAGGTTTCAGTAATTTTGTTATGTGCCTTTGTCATTTTTATTTATTTATTTAGGTTTTTAGATATCTGTAATTTATTTCATTTCAGTTTGCTGCCAAGGCAAGATTTACTTGATTCAAGTTTTTCATCTATAGTCAATATTTATGTTTTATTTTATTTCAGCTTTACTTCAAATAGCAAAAAATAAATTTATATTTATTATAAAACAAAAACATTCAATTAAAACAAAATTTTTTGTTTGTTTAGCTGCATGTTAACCAGCATCAGACTACCGTGAACATGCAAATGTGCTGTTAAATTATTAAAATATTAAGTAATATCTCAGGTGGAACACCCCCATGTCATTCCAAATTGGTACGATTTTCTTTCTTTTGTGAAGATATTTTGCTAAATGTTTTTTTTTTTTTTGTGGGTTCCAGTGGAGATTGAACCCAACATTCATCAAAATATGTGACCCTGGAGCACAAAATCATTCATAAGGGTCAATTGAGATTTGTACATCACGTGAAAGCTGAATAAATAATCTTTCCTTTGATGTATGGTTTGTTAGGGTAGGACAATATTTGACTATATGAAAATCTGGAATCTGAGGGTGCAAAAAATATATAAATATTGAGAAAATCGCCTTTAAAGTTGTCCAAATAAAGTTCTCAGCAATGGATATTACTAATCAAAAATTTAGTTTTGATATATTTACAGTAGGAAATTTACTAAATATCTTCATAGAACATAATCTTTGCTTAATATCCTAATTATTTTTGGCATAAAAGAAAAATCTATAATTTTGACCCATACAGTATATTGTTGGCTATTGCCACAAATATACCTGGGCTACTTATTACTTCTTTTGCGCTAAAGGGGCAGATATCTTTCTTAGCGTTCACACCTTTCTGTCTCTTTAACTCCAGTGTTAGGATGCAAATTGTCCAGTGTTTGCGATTCTAATCATGCGAAAGAGCCTGAATTCACATGCTCACGCTCACTTGAGCATAGCTGTGAGATACTTGGAGATCTGACGGTCTCAGTTTACTGTAATCTTATCGCTCTTTAAGAGCTTTGCACTGACATACTCCTGTGAAGGGTTTCTGTCAGCCTCAGTCTTGCTGATTTTATGAACTCATAACTCAAACTCTCACAAGCTGATGGCGAGGTGCAGAGAGACGAGAGCGTATAGCGCTGTCATCGTTACTCTGATGGATAAATGAGTCCCACAGAAGGACGCATGCACCTCGAGTATTGTCCGTTTTTTCCCCTCGTAAAGACAAAGGTGTCTTGTAGGATGTGTGGAGTGGGAGTATAGGGTGAGCGAGGTAATGAGAAGACTAAATCAGCTGATGCAGGTGTTTAGTCTCAAAGCCAAGGACAAATTGAACCAGCAACATCAACAACTCACATAATTACATCACATGGCTATTCTGAGCCTCAATTTCCGTTCTCTCTTGCAGAAAGGTGAGCTGGCGAATGGAGAAAGGAGGTTTATTTTGTTCTCTCTCTGGCTGAAAGAGCCATTTAGAGACGTTAAGCCCAACAATTCAATGAGCTTCAATGTAGTGACCTGCTCTTTTGTAGCTCCTTTATGTGTTTCAAAGGAAGGGTGTGGTGGGATGTATATATCATGACGTAGCTGAAACGTTGGTTTTGGCACCGTTGGGTTGATTCTTGGAGACCCAGCACTGTTAAAGAGCACCGTCTTTTCTTGCGTGAAATGCGGCCTTTGTGTTGGCTAAGGTCCATTCAATCAGTTACTCGCAGGTAACAAAGCAGACCACCCACCGCTGCCTCCGTTTTACACTTGGCCTTCTTCAGACGTCGGGTGAAATAAGAAAGACTGCATTCATATGTGACCCTGGAGCACAAAGCCAGTCATAAGTAGCTGGGTATATTTGTAGCAATAGCCAACAATACATTGTATGGGTCAAGATTATCAAGGTTTTTTTTATGCCAAAAATCATTAGGATATTAAGTAAAGATCAGGTTCCATGAAGATAGTTTGTAAATTTCCTACTGTAAATACAGCAAAACATAATTTTTGATTAGTAATATGCATTGCTAAGAACTTCATTTGGACAACTTTAAGGGTGATTGCTCCCTCAGATTCCAGATTTTCAAATAGTTGTATCTCGGCCAAATATTGTCCTATCCTAACAAACATATATATCAATGGAAAGCGTATTTATTTAGCTTTTAGATGCTGTATAAATCTTAATTTAAAAAAATTGACCCTTATGACTGGTTTTGTGGTCCAGTGTCTCATATTATCCATTGGGAGTTGATGAATAAAACACTAAATGCTTTACAATAGTACTTCCTCCAGGCTTCTGAGGATGAAGAAACCCACCTGAAGCTATCGCTAGAGTTCTCCTTGATGCAGTGTGTTGATATCTGTCTGTTTTTGTATTTTTAGCACTGGTTATGGTGAATGTCTCCTGGACGAGCCTTCGGGGAGGACATATAACCTTCCCAACCAGCTTCCAGGTCAACTCTACAATGCCAACCGGCAGTGTGAACTCATGTTCGGCCCCGGCTCCCAAGTCTGTCCGTTTATGGTACGACATCTAACTCTACTTCCACAAAGCATTAGCTATGTTTCCGTCACCCTGTTTAATGCGCATTTTGAAGTATCGCATGAGAAACAGTGATGGAAACGCCAACTTTTGAAAAAATATCCCTTAATTTGCAAAAAACGAATTACGCTCGCTTGAGGCGGTTTTTGTCTTATGCAAAAAAGGTTTAATGCGAATAATGGGAGCTGGAAATGCATTTGGCAAATAAATTCCTCCAAGCGCATCAAAAAAGTCTTTGTTCTATGGAACGACAAATCCTGACTAACCAGCGCACCAATCTCATTGCACAGCATCTGAAATGTTGTTTTGGTCGTTCTGAAATGCCTGAGCAAAGTCTGTCGTCAAAGTATTTCTGTATAATTGTCTTACACGACCTCATTCCTAAACAGCAGGTGTCTGCCTCCGAAAGCAATGACTGCATTAATTGTGCTTTGTACGCTCACTTTGAGGCACAAGTAATTGATTATATATATGAAGATTATTATATTCAGTTGCTTCTCCTACTTTTTTAGTGATATTTAGTGCCAGTTTATCAGGAAGTGACGATTTTGTTCTCTTTGACTTGTTGGATGGAAGCGGTGCTTATTCGCAAATGTTTTATGCAACATTAGAATTTTGCAACTTTGGATGGAAACCCGGCTATTGACAGTGGATCCCAAATGTCTCAGTGGGGACGTCACACCTTAAAGGGGTCATGAACTGCCTCTGTTTTTTTTATTTTGTTCTGTTTTTTTACTTTAAAAACATCATAATTTAGAAGTAATAGCCCTCTCATCAGAACACTGTTTGAATAGGCGTGGAGGGTTGTAGACTCGGAAGTAAACTCCCACTGCTATGATTGGCTAATAGTTGTGTATGTTTGACAGTGTACATTTCTCATAGATGGATGCTGCTGTGATTTAGGTCAAAAACGCATAAATAACTCAATACATATCGATACAAATGATCTGTTTAACAGACAAAGCAATAGTGATCATGTAATAAAAACAGTTACTCACACTTATGTGTTGCGACATGACTGTCAGATCAGCATTGTCAATCTTTTTGAAAATCCAGTGTCGAATTAAATGAATCCGCAGTAAAATGAAGTGAACAAAATATCAAGTTCTTACTGACGCGGTCTGGAACTTCATTAAAAATAAAGTTCATTCACGCTTTCCTAACTTTGGGATCATAAGGAAGGCAATGCAAACACTGTTTTTTTTTGGCACTGCACAGCATCTCGTTGTCTTCAGAGCATCTTTATTGTTTGGTTTCTGCATAGACCTGCGCATTCGCCTCTCTCGTAAACACTAAGCTGCATGCACGAATCGGTGGGCGGGGCTAAACAGGCAGTGATGTTGATCTTCTGCGGAGGCGGTGCTTATCCACACTATTACATCATAGAGTAGAACATTCCACAAGCTGTCGTTTTGGCAGACTGCCTTCAATATAAGCTGTTTTTAGACTTACGACAAGGTTTTGAATTCTGAAACTTGACAGGATGTTTTTATAGTGCAATGACCTCTTATATTTCAAAAGATCAAGGGAATTTTGGTTTCTCAGTTCATGACCGCTTTAATTATCAAGCCATTTTGATTTTCTGAGCAGTATGACATCATACTCCTCAGGCCCCGCCCACAGCCATTGACAGACTGTCCCGTATTAGCATATCATTAGCATATAAGAGTCTTAATTTTCTCCCGACATCAGAACCACTGAGGACGCAGTGGGTTAGTTTTGTTATACACACACAAAATACACACACACAAAAAAATGGAAGCGATGAGCTACTGCTCATCATCATTTAAAGGGACATGCACTGAAACGGGTCAATGTGAACAGAGCTAACTGTAAAAAGTGTGTTGTTTCACAAGACCATTGAGGAATTTTAACCAAAGTACATTGCAGACATTTCACGAAGGCCCTAAAGAGTCATACCAACTTGTGAAAAACAAGCATTCAATGTCCCTTTTAACGACTCATCCCTGTTAACAAGGTTTTAGGTCCATCATCGTTTTGGAAGGCTGTTTAGTCATTCACCTAGGGAATACCAGACTGTCTTTAGGAAACCTAACTGTTTCTTTAACCTCCTGTTCAGTTCTCCCATTGTTCATCACTTCTTCTGGTCTCTGAGTTCCTGTAGTCTCAAGACTTGGTTAGCTAACCATCTTAATCCATTGTCCATACAAGCAACTTAAAGGGATAGTTCATTTCAAAATGAAAATTACCCCATGATTTACTCACCCTCAAGCCATCCGTATATGGTATACAAAATCTCAACAACCAATTCTGCCATTATAAAGCTTGGAATAGCCTGGACATTTTTTTAATATAACTCCGACTGAATTCATCTGAAGGAACAAAGTCATATACACCTAGGATGGCTTGAGGGTGAGTAAATCAGTGGGTGATTTTCATTTTTGGGTGAACTATCCCATTAACTGTCTTTTAGATTGTACTCATGTCAAGAAAACTCTTGAGTACTTGGGAAGGGTTAAATTAACCAATATTCAAGTCATTATTTCCCCAGTTTTGACTGAAACGACTCTTGTCGATTGCAGAAACAGTGCAAGCGTCTCTGGTGCACCAGTGCGGAGGGTGACCATAAAGGATGTCGTACACAGCACATGCCGCTCGCTGATGGGACAGAATGTGGCTATGGCATGGTAAGACACTTTCCCTGCACTTTCATGCCTGTGTTTTTGACTGGCAGTCAGTCGTGCGTTAAACTGAAATGTCAAAGCAGATGAGGATGGTAATGTGAGCTTGCGTAGCTGGTTTCCTTCTTGTCCGTGACATTAGCTGCAATAAACAGTCAGGTTCATTGAGGGGTATTTATTTAATCTTTCCAGTTCTTCATGAAATCCCAATATACTGTGTGTACATAAACAAGCGGGAGTTTGTAAGGAATGGTGTGTTCACACCAAAAGTGAAGCGAATATTTGCATTACATTACTCGCTCTAGATTACTCGTGGGATATTTTTCTCGTCACTTGCACGAATAAAAACATAAAAACAATAAAAACCATTTTCTGATAAAACCGTACGTGTCAAACTAGACATGTCAATAAGCTCTTCGCCGATTGGCTAGCGCAACAACACGTCATGCAAATTTTCTGCTTGTTCACATTTTCTAATTTATGCGACAAAGGCGTCGCCCAATTCGCATCATTCACATCGCTCAAGGTCACGTCTCGCACTAATAATTAATTTCGCTTTTGGTGTGCACACACCATAAGTGTTCGATTGTTAACACGTGCACCATAAGTGTTGCGATACCCTTCACTTGTTTTCTTTCACTTTTCGATTGCTATGCTAATTAGCTGCATTTAGTTCATTACTACTCGATATTTGAGAGCTGAGATCCGAGGTGAAGTATCAAGCCTTTGAAACTGAACGCCACCCGTGGATCACCTTGTTGTGAACCCGTGACCCCCAAACCTCTTTACAATGCGGGTGAGTGGGTCACTGGTCAGGGAGTTTTAGAGAGTGTTGGATTTAGACCAACACAAAAGACGCTGCAGATGGAGGGGGTCCATTTTTCCTTTATTTTAACCCTTTAAGTACATTGAAAGTTCTGAGGCTTTCTGAGTGAATCAAATGTTAACAGAGGTGGGCAGTATCTTAATCCAACCAAAACAACTGCAATCAGGCTAGTGGCTGGGAAAGCATTTCTTGTTCTCATTAACCGTGGGACTGCCGTGCAGTACGTGAAGCCCTGCGGAGGAAGGAGAGTGAGCAGCGTTTGTTGGTTGTTCTCACATTGTCTGATTAAAGCCACAAGGGCATGAAAGAGTTCATGTCAGTGTTAAGCTTCATTACCCATTAGTGAAACAGACCTCCCATTTTGACAAGCGCTTCACATCTATTAATGCTCTAGCATTATTCCTCCAGCTCCGGTGAATGTAATGGTTTATTAAAGCAGTGTTAGTTCAACTAAACTTACTTACATCAAGAACATAAATTGATTTATATGAAAAAATATATATTTGGGGAGGAATTATCTTGAGTTTCTCAACTGATTTGGCTTCAGGAAGCAGATTTTAGATCTTTTTTTACACACACATATATAAATATATATATATATATATATATATATATATATATATATATATATATATATATATTTATATAGAGAGAGAGATTGATATTTATTGATTTATTTATACCTCGATTTCTGCTGGTTTCATACTCTCAGCTGCCAATATTTCATCTCATAAAAACACACTCTAATTGGAACAAACCATGTTTATATTTGTTTGAACTCATATTTAATGGCTACTACCAAGTGACAGATGAATTTGAGCCAAAATACTGCCATGGCTTTTCAACAGAAAATACATTAAAAATGTTTCTTAATTTTCATGTTTTTTTTCTGCTGTCTCTTATATTGTTGCTTATATAACTCTTATATTGTTTAATGTGTTAATTCAGAACTGAACTGTATTGTGACCCATTAGTTTAGAAGCGCTGTTATGTATCATGCTGAGCAAAATATTTACTGCGTGACTCTTTACAAAAACAGGGACACAAAGGGTCTTTTCTTGGGCTTCTACCCCTCGTGGCCCCTACACCTTTGTTTGTGGTGCTGAGTGCCTGGTGTCACCTCCTCATGGGGCCGTTTCAAGTGGCAGAAGTTGAAAGAAAAGCAGCTCTCGGCCTCAGCTCACCTGCCTGTCTCAAGCTCTTTAATGTGGGAAGGTCCTCACGAAGGCTTGTTCAAAATGTCTTTCTCTGTCTCTCTTCTCTCTTATTTATCTCCTAACGTCGGCTCGTTTGATCCCGTTTAAGCTTGTAAATGGACCACTATGTAAATAAACGCTGGTACTCATCAAACACATGAGCTGTAGTGGAGATGCAGAAGAGCAAAGTTAGGATCAGACTGTAATTGCTTTGATTCTTTGAAGTTTCCCCCTCGTTCCCTCGGCCTCTCTCTGTCCTCGATTCCCTCTGCTCCCGTTCATCTTCTGTCTTGCAGGGCACTGGAGTGAGTAATGTGGTCACATGACCCCAGCGGCCTGTCTGTCATCCGGCTCAGTGAGCCCTGCGCTAACGAGGGCATCCCATCACTTGGCATCTATAAATACCAACACCTCCCTTTCTCGCTCCCTCCCTCTTTTCGAGAGAGAGCCCAGGCATGGACCGCAGTCAATCCGGCTCCTGTCATCTCCAGAGCGAGCCGGCCTGCCATCCAGAAGCTCCTTTGAAGAGCCTGCCAGCATGAATACGTGCATGTGGGAGGGTTTCAGAAGCACATGAACTGGGGGCGCATGGTGACCCTGTTGAGAAGACCACCAGCATATCTTGTGTTTTAGATCCTAGCGTCCCAATCAGGCTTCTTAACTTGTTCAGCTCAAAATTATTTGGCTTTTAATTTACTGGTAAATTCAGGAGACCTGCAAGGAAAGTGACCAGGGTGCTGGCTGTGACTTCAACCAGGAACTCGTTGGTTAATGGAGTCCATTTATTAGGACAGAATGGTTATATCCCAATATAGATGCTTTTAAGTAAAGTCATGAATCATAGTGAATCTTAACTTGCTTAAAGCTGCAGTCTGTAACTTTTTTGGGTTAAAAAGTATCCAAAATCAAATTTTGAGAAAGTACATAACCAGCCAGTGTTCAAAACTATCTCCTTACTATAGGCCGATTCACAACAGTTAGCTTATAATAATAATGTTTTCTAATTTGAGTGGTAGGAATTCACAGGAAATTCGAGCATGCTGCCGCGTCATTACGTCACATCTGTAAACAGAAATAAGTTGTCCCAGCTTGTAGGCTATATCATATGTGAGAATGCTGCAGGTGGCAGATCGTTAATGGCGTTTTCTCACAGCAGCTGGAATAATTAAACTTATCATTTTGATGGCAGATTGTAATCCATCAGTGACAACTGGAGATTCACCTGTAGTCACCAGTAGTCTACAGGTAACGCTAATACACACTAATTACACATAGTCATGCAATGCTAATGTTGTTAACATTAACATTTTGAGATGTCTCAAAAATATGGTGCCGATGATGGCAGCTATTGTGCGTTGCTCTTCAGTGTTTGTACTGTTTTTGTTTGTTTTTCCTGTTTTTTGTTTTTCAAATACGATCAGTTTTTACCAGGAATGGCCTGCTGAACATTCGGCAGAACACACCACAAAATCTTTTACCGGATTTAGATTTTTCGGACGTTTTGCTGGACATTGTAGTTGGCAGAGCCGTAGCTCTGGTCAAACGCTACAGGAGGCGCAGACGGGGGATTTCGAACGGCGTTGCCTAGCATCCATCTGGCGAATCTTCACTCTCTACCCAACAAAACGGACAAACTCCTTCTGCTCTCCCGGACAAACAAGGATTTTTCTAACTCTGCTGCCCTGTCTTTCACGGAAACCTGGCTGAATGGTGACATACCGGAGAGCGTGCTACATCCGCCTAATTATCAGCTGATCAGAGCAGATTGCGACGCAGAATCAACGGGGAAATCGCGCGGCGGCGGGACTTTTACATCAATGAGAGGTGGTGTACAGATGTAACTGTGTTAAAGAAGATGTGCTGTTCAGATCTAGAAACGCTCTTCATTAACTGCAAGCCGTTCTATTCACTGCAGGAGTTCTGCTCGTTCATTCTCGTGAGTGTTTACATTCCACCGCAAGCGCACGTGGGCGCAGCTCTACAGAAACTCGCTGATCTAAACACAGAAAGTGAGCAACAACACCCGGACTCTGTTTTAATCATTCTCGGGGACTTTAATAAACCAAATCTCTCCCGTAAACTGCCAAAATACAGACAGCACATCACATGTCCCACCAGAGACAGTAATATATTGGATCACTGTTACACAACAATAAAGGACGTATATCACTCGGTTCCAAGAGCAGCTTTAGGACTCTCTGATCACTGTTTGGTTCATCTTAGTCCGTCCTACAGGCAGAAACTTAAGACTGCAAAGCCTGTATTAAGATCTGTTAAAAGATGGACTAACGAAACAGAGCAGGACTTACAAACAAGCCTGTTTCGACCTCACTGATTGGACTGTTTTTGAAGCCGCTGCCACCGATCTGGACGAGCTCACAGAGACTGTAACTTCATATATCAGTTTCTGTGAGGATATGTGCATTCCTACCAGGACTAGGGATGGGTATCGTTAAGGTTTTAACGGTATTACTACTCTTATCGATACTGCTTATCGATCCGGTACTTTAACGGTATTCTTATCGGTACTTTTTGTTTTACTTTGTTTCTTTGTTCATATTCTTACAGTATCTTATCTTATGTATATAAAACACTAAAAATGCCTGCACTTCATCAATTTGTAAATGCACCAGTGTGCAGGTATTTTTAGTGTTTTATATACATAAGATAAGATACAGTAACAACATGAACAAAGAAACAAAGTAAAACAAACTGACAAATACCATAAAACAAACACACAAACGAAATGAAATAAACAGTGCTTTCATTTTTCCATGAAGGTCTACTAATATTAATGTTCAGGTAAGTAATAGTTACAAAAGTAATCAAATGTAAATGAGCACTGCATAGTTTTCACTGTATGTACTGATAGATTTATGTTTATTAAAGCTATAACGTTGTTCAGATTAAGAGCTGTGGGTGATTTTCTCTTTGCATTTTGTTCTTTGATTAACATTGATGGCTCCAGCTCCAGTCTGACACTTTGAGACAATATACTGACGCGCATCGGATTTTCTCCCAACTGTTCTCGTCCACTTAAAACATAAAAGTGAAGACTCTCATAACCGGCCATTTTGACACATTGTGTGTGTATTTTTTTGGCATATTTTTGTGTTATTTCGACGCGCCCGAAGCTCAAAGTGTACTTTGCTTGTCCGTTTTGGAGCACGCCGCCGCGCAGGCACACGCGCGCACACACATTTCAGCCTTAACAGCGTCACTTGTTCAGATTGTACTCTCAACGTTTTACTATCAAATATGTCCTGCAATGTAGCAACAGTAAAGACGACATTTTATAACAATCACTGATTGAGCTGATTCAGATAAGTTTTGGTTCGGAGGAACGAATCCGCGCCGCTATGAAGGGAAGGGAGAAATGCGGCTATAATCCTTGGAAGCCAAAATCGAAAAAAATAAAAAAATACTTAGCTTAATATAACAGCCACAGGCCTAAAGTGTGAGCAGATGTTTGAATAGTTGGTTCTCTCTTCTATCATAATTAAACAGGACTTTCATGTTGCGTGTGCTGAAGCTCATCCGCGTGAGCGCGATCTGGCTTCTGAATTGCGCATAGCAAAAATGCATCATAGACAAATGTTTGAATATTATTGCACATAAAAACAGCTGGCGACATTATATATATATATATATATATATATATATATATATATATATATATAGAGAGAGAGAGAGAGAGAGAGCAACAATAAATGTATGTGTGTTTTCTTAATTTCTCCAATACCGACAGAAGTACCGATAACGTCAGAGCTTATCGATACTCCGGTCTTTCATAATTTAGCCCCGAGACCGATTTAATACCGAGTTTCGGTACCCATCCCTAACCAGGACTCATCTAACTTACATCAACGACAAACCATGGTTCACTGCAAAACTCAGACAACTCCGTCAGGCCAAAGAAGATGCTTACAGAAAGGGGGATAAAGTCTTGTACAAACAGGCCAAATACACACTGGAAAAGGAGATCAGAGTGGCAAAGAGGAATTATTCTGACAAGTTCAGGAAAACATTATCTTCCAGTGATCCTGCTTCAGTGTGGATAGGAATGAAGGATATCACCAGTTACAAGTCACCATCACCCAGCACTCTGGAGAATCAACACCTGGCAGACGACTTGAACGACTTTTATTGCCGTTTTGAAAGATCACCCCACACCCGCCCTGAACACCTCTCCACACAACCATTCACACCTCCAGCAACCCTCCTCTCCCCCACACCTACGATTCAAATCAGCGAAGAAGATGTGTGCCAGGTCTTCAGGAGGAACAAAAGAAGGAAAGCACCAGGCCCAGACGGTGAGTCACCAGCCTGCCTAAAAACCTGTGCTGATCAGCTGGCCCCCATCTTCACACAGATCTCCAACAGATCACTGGAGCTGTGCGAAGTCCCCTCATGCTTCAAACGCTCCACCATCATCCCCGTCCCAAAGAAACCCAAAATTACCCCCTGCAGTTTGCCTACAGAGCAAACAGGTCTGTGGATGATGCAGTCAACATGGGACTGCACTTCATCCTGCAGCATCTGGACAGACCAGGGACTTATGTGAGGATCCTGTTTGTGGACTTCAGCTCCGCTTTTAACACCATCATCACAGAAACCCTTCAAAATAAACTAACCCAGCTCTTCGTCCCCACCTCCGTCTGCCAGTGGATCAACAGCTTCCTGACAGACAGACAGCAGCTAGTAAAGCTTGTTAAATTCTCATCCAGCACTCGTACCATCAGCACTGGAGCTCCTCAGGGCTGCGTTCTCTCCCCACTGCTCTTCTCCCTCTACACCAACGACTGCACCTCTAAAGACCCCTATGTCAAGCTCCTGAAGTTTGCAGACAACACCACACTGATCGGCCTCATCCAGGACGGTGACGAGTCTGCTTACAGACAGGAGGTTAAGGAGCTGGCTGTCTGGTACAGTCTTAACAACCTGGAGTTTAACACGCTCAAAACTGTGGAGATGATAGTGGACTTCAGGAGAAACCCCCCTGCTCTCCCCCCACTAACCATCATGAACAGCACCGTGACTGCAGTGGAGTCATTCAGATTCCTGGGCACCACCATCTCCCAGGAACCTGAAGTGAGGCTGTACTTTCTTCGCCAGCTGAGGAAGTTCAACCTGCTACAGGAGCTGCTGAAACAGTTCTACTCTGCCATCATTGAATCCATCCTCTGCACTTCTATAACTGTCTCGTTCAGCTCAGCTACCAAATCTGACCTCAGAAGACTACGGAGGGTAGTCCGGACTGCTGAGCGAATCATTGGTACAACCCTCCCCACTCTCCAAGAACTGTACTTATCCAGAGTGAGCAAAAGGGCTGGTAAAATCACTCTGGACCCCTCACATCCAGCACACTCCCTCTTTGAACTGTTACCGTCTGGTCGATGCTACAGAGCTCTGTGCACCAGACCGACCAGACACAGGAACAGTTTCTTCCCTCAGGCAATTCATCTCATGAACAATTCAACAATAAACGTGGAACACACAACTATAATGTCCTGTCCTGTTGCTGTCTTTCTGTTGCACTGTGGAGCTTCTGTCACTACAACAAATTCCTTGTATGTGTAAACATACTTGGCCAATAAAGCTCATTCTGATTCTGATTAACATTTTAAGAACGAAGTATAACAATAATAATAATTTGCATGCTTTGATGTGATATGAGCTAAGCGATCGTTAGATTTAATCACCATTGGTAGTGCGATGTGTTGTAAAGCTTTTTTTCCTCAATTGGTCAGAAAAAAAGTGCAGACATGTTACTTACTTGTTCAGATGATGATATCCGGTGAAAATTCTTATCATTCTTATCATGTGTGATTCCGAAGCACAGTATCCACACCACTGAGGTGACTGACAGCCACACATCAAAATATTAGATTCATCCGCGCTGAGAAACCGTGCCAGTGCACAACCCACACAAAGAAGATAATTCTGCAAATAACTGCAATTGCAGGTTTCACACAGAGATGGCAGCAAAAGGTAAAACTTACAGACTGCAGCTTTAACTAGCAAACTTCCATCATTTATTGATACACGCATGATGTCTAAACTGTTCGTTTCATTAGGGGAACTGTGGGGAAAGTTGGCAGGTTGCTGTTGCGTGAAGTAGCTGGTTAAAGGACTAGTTCACTCCTGAATTAAAATTTCCTGTTAATCTGCTCACCCTCATGTCATCCAAGATGTTCATGTCTGTCTTTTGGAGGATTTTGAAGAAAACATTGCAGGATTTTTCTCCATGTAGTGGACTTCAGTGGGGATCAACTGGTTGAATTGCAGTTTCAGTGCAGCTTCAAAGGATGATCCCAGCCGAGGAATAAGGGTCTTATCTAACGAAACAACTGGTAATTTTCTAAAAATAAAAAATAAATTATACAGTATCTCACAGAAGTGAGTACACCCCTCACATTTTTGTAAATATTTTATTATATATTTTCATGCGACAACACTGAAGAAATGACACTTTGCTGCAATGTAAAGTAGTGAGTGTACAGCTTGTATAACAGTGTAAATTTGCTGTCCCCTCAAAATAACTCAACACACAGCCATTAATGTCTAAACCGCTGGCCCCAAAAGTGAGTACACCCCTAAGTGAAAATGTCCAAATTGGGCCCAATTAGCCATTTTCTCTCCCCGGTGTCATGTGACTCGTTAGTGTTACACGGTCTCAGGTGTGAATATGGAGCAGGTGTGTTAAATTAGGTGTTATCGCTCTCACTCTGTCATACTGGTCACTGGAAGTTCAACATGGCACCTCATGGCAAAGAACTCTCTGAGGATCTGAAAAAAATAATTGTTGCTCTACATAAAGATGGCGTAGGCTATAAGAAGATTGCCAAGACCCTGAAACTGAGCTGCAGCACGGTGGCCAAGACCATACAGCGGTTAAATAGGACAGGTTCCACTCAGAACAAGCCTCGTCATTGTCGACCAAAGGAGTTTAGTGCACGTGCTCAGCGTCATATCCAGAGGTTGTGTTTGGGAAATAGACGTATGAGTGCTGCCAGCATTACTGCAGAGGTTGAAGGGGTGGGGGGTCAGCCTGTCAGTGCTCAGACCATACGCCGCACACTGCATCAAATTGGTCTGCATGGCTGTCGTCCCAGAAGGAAGCCTCTTCTAAAGATGATGTACAAGAAAGCCTGCAAACAGTTTGCGGAAGACAAGCAGACCAAGGACATGGATTACTGGAACCATGTCCTGTGGTCTGATGAGACCAAGATAATCTTATTTGGTTCAGATAGTGTCAAGCGTGTGGCGGCAACCAGGTGAGGAGTACAAAGACAAGTGTGTCTTGCCTACAGTCAAGCATGGTGGTGGGAGTGTCATGGTCTGGGGCTGCATGAGTGCTGCCGGCACTGGGGAGCTACAGTTCATTGACGGAACCATGAATGCCAACATGTACTGTGACATACTGAAGCAGAGACTGGGCCGCAGGGCAGTATTTCAACATGATAACGACCCCAAACACACCTCCAAGACGACCACTGCCTTGCTAAAGATGCTGAGGGTAAAGGTGATGGACTGACCAAGCATGTCTCCTGACCTAAACCCTATTGAGCATCTGTGGGGCATCCTCAAACAGAAGGTGGAGAAGCGCAAGGTCTCTAACATCCACCAGCTCTGTGATGTCATCATGGAGGAATGGAAGAGGACTCCAGTGGCAACCTGTGAAGCTCTGGTGAACTCCATGCCCAAGAGGGTTAAGGCAGTGCTGGAAAATAATGGTGGCCACACAAAATATTGACACTTTGGGCCCAATTTGGACATTTTCACTTAGGAGTGTACTCACTTTTGGGGCCAGCGGTTTAGACATGAATGGTTGTGTGTGGAGTTATTTTGAGGGGACAGCAAATTTACACTGTTATACAAGCTGTACACTCACTACTGTTGTCACATGAAAACATATAAAATATTTACAAAAATATGAGGGGTGTACTCACTTCTGTGAGATACTGTATACTTTTTTAACCACAAATGCTCATCTTGCAGTAGATCGACCTCACACATTACAAAATCACATTTGCAAGGTCACGAGTGATGTAGGTGGAAGTACCGACCCAATGTTTACAAAGCGAATGTGCAAAGAAAGTCAAAAAAGGTAAAACAACAATTTCAGATGATTTTGAATTTGGTGGAAAAAATGAGATGGAGTTTTTCACCCTACACTACCTATTTGAACCGGAGTACACAGATGAAGAACTAAACAAGTGTGACGTGTCCAGCTTGATTACTCAGTGTGTGAAGTCGTGGATGCAGAGCTAGTGCAAAACAAGCATTTGTGGTTAAAAAGTATATACATTTTTATTGTTTTTAGAAAATGACCGGTTATTTAGCTGTAAGATCCTTGTTCTTTGGCTGAGATTGTGTAGAGCCCTTTGAAGCTGCACTGAAATTGCAATCTGGACCTTCAACCTGTTGATCCCCATTGAAGTCCACTATATGGATAATCCTGCAATATTTTCCTCAAAAACCTTGATTTCTTTTCGACTGAAGAAACAAAGACATGAACATTTTGGATTACATGGGGGTGAGTAAATTATCAGGGAATTTTAATTCTGGAAGTGAACTAATCATTTAATAGAGTCGGTTTATAGGGACAGAATGGTAGCATTCCAATAAAGCTGCTTGTAAATTAAGTTAAATCATAATTGTTCTTGTATTCGGTTCCTCTTCCAATAAGTTTTATGTCTGGAGGTACAATAGACACTATTGTGTGCCTAACCCAGCTCAGCAGAACCTTCAACCTGTCCTCGTCTCAGGCAGTTAGAGAAAAAGACTGAAGTCTTGTAAACATTGGAGAATTTGTTGGCCACGGCTCTCCGGCTTGGCTGCTATTCCTGGTGGATCGCTTGTCACTTCTCCTGCTAACCTGCATGTGTTTTCAGGGAGATGTCTAGTACTGTAATCACGGCCCGGGATCTGATTTTCATGAATGAGTTGTTGTTGTGATTGCCAAGTAATCGAGGTAAAGGTGCATTCATGCTTTTTGCCGTTTATCGAATGGCACGCATAATTCATTTCACCTTTATTAGGACTCCGGACTAGGACTAAAACAGTTGCATTTGCGACTAAAAATATTAATTTGCAAATGATATTTTTGCTGAGATCGCCACTGGCGACTACATAAATTTACATGTTATGATTAAAAAAATTGCACGTACACTACCTGTCAAAAGTTTTTGAACAGTAAGATTTTTAATGTTTTTTAAAGAAGACTTTTCTGCTCCCCAAGCCTGCGTTTATTTGATCCAAAATACAGCAAAAGCAGTAATAATTTTTTACTATTTAAAATGACTGCTTTCTATTTTAATATATTTTAAAATGTAATTAATTCCTGTGATCCAATCATTACTCCAGTCTTCAGTGTCGCATGATCCTTCAGAAATCATTCTAATAATAAACCTTTTTATTATTGTTATTATCAATATTTAAAACAGTTGAGTAATTTTTTTTCAGGTTTCTTTGATGAATAGAAAGATCCAAAGATCAGCATTTATCTGAAATAAAAAGCTTTTGTAACATCATACACTATACCATTCAAAAGCTTGGAGTCAGTATTATTATTTTTCAGGTGGAATTATAGAAATTAATACTTTTATTTAGCAAGGATGCTACAAAATATTTATTTTTCAGATAAATGCTGTTCTTCTAAACTTTCTGTTCATCAAAAAAACCTGAAAAAAAATCTACATAGTAATATTCAACATAATAATAATAATAATAATAATTATGTTTTTGAGCAGAAAATCTGAATATTAGAATGATTTCTGAAGGATCAGGAATAATGATGCTAAAATTTCAGCTTTGAAATCACAGGAATAAATTACATTTTAAAATGTATTCAAATAGAAGACTGTTTAGAAGACACTTTCAGAAGCAAAATTTTACTGTTTTGCTCTACTTTGGATCAAATAAATGAAGAGACTTCTAAAAAAAAACATAAAAATAGATAAAAAATAGTTTCTCTTTACTACTATAGTACGAAATAAACATGAATAAACATTAAAAGGTATAGTATAAGGTAAAGTACAACTTACTGACATGTCTCATGTAATTGCTCATTTATTGTTTCAAACTGTGGGAAACGTGTAAACAGTACCATATAACAATATTTACCTCAGAATAACCGTTTGGCGTCCATAAGCTCATTAGTCAGTTAGAACAAAATAACTATAAAGAGGAGCATTTTGCTATATATATATGTGCTATATTGCATATTCATATTTTTACTTAACCTGTTGTCTACATAAGAAAGAAAGCAAGGAGCTAAAGATAAAATTCAACACCTATAATATAATTTAATGTTGCTAATGAATAAAAAAAGATGGGATGTGTGCAAAACATTTATAGGATGCATTAAAGAGGAGCCCAAACTACACTCGATGGCCAAGTGATGTGATAGTGGCACAGATTCTGTGTAATAAACAATTCTTTGTGATTGTTTAGTTCCTATTTTAGTCAAGTCACCTTTATTTATATAGCGCTTTAACAATGCAAATTGTGTTAAAGCAACTGCACAATATCAAAATAGGAAAATAATGTGTCAATAATGTAAAATGACAAGATTAAACACTCGATTTTCAGTTAAAGGCATTTTAAGTGAACCTTAAAATGCTGATGCTGTAAAAGGAGGGGGACATAAACACAATACAGTGTGACTGAAAGTTAACATAAATAAAACACCTAGAAAAAATAATCTGGCGTCTAAATTTGTTTCTTAATTAGTTTTATGATTTTATTTATTTTTGTCAGGAGCCCTGTTTATTACAAGTCGATTAAAAACAGGTTAGTGTTGTAGTGAAACACGGACAAGCCTTTGTATGAGAAGTTATAGCTTAGAAGAGTTGATTAAATATCATTTGAAAGGTAGGTTGTTGTCATATATTTTGAAGGATTCTCCAAGGAAACCTTTTGAAGAGGCCATATTACCTGAACATGTGGTTTGCGGTGTGACATCTGTGTGCTCGTGTGTGTTTTGAGGATAAAAGTGTGTTTTTTCTGATTGCTGAGGGCCGTGTCCGAGTGCACCCGCTGTTCTGTGGGTTTGTTGTGGACGCTGAGGTCTGTCATTAAGATCTGACGGGATTTACTTCAGCAGATCAGATGTTCAGTTCACATCTCACGCTTTACATGTCATGTGTCAACACGGAGAAGGCCATCGTGTGTTGTTCTGTTCATATAGATCTATTTTTTGGACTCTGATTGTACTTCTAATATCAGACGAGCTTCTAAACCTGTTTTACATCTGATGCTAATGAATCAATTACTGTGTTTAGCTTAAGAAGTAAAATTAAGACCGGAAAATACAGAAGAAAACAGACCATAGAAGAAGACTAATGATGCTACAGCGCCCCATGTGGCGACAATGAGAATGTTTTGTTATTAAATGAAAGCAGTGACCTGAAAACTTTATTTCTAATATTTAATTTCTATTTTTACGAGTGCAAGAGAATATTTGGTGGGAAATTATGTGGGACTGGACTATATTTTCTCAGTCAAGATTTGTTTGGATCATAAAAAGTGGGCTGTGATAATATTGCCAAGTATGAAGGAACAGTTGGTTAGTATTCATATTATTTTTTGTGCACTGATGAGTGTATGATTAAGCAAATGAACTTAACCGATGAATGGTGATCAATAATACCAGGAACATGAATTAGGAGTAAATAGAGTCAGTTTTGATGTCATGCGGATGTAAATCATGTGCGTGTGCTAATTGAACCCTTCTGTGAGTGCTGTGACCTTTGACCCTGAGCTGTGAGAAGTTCTTCCTGTAAGGTGATGTGTTTTGCAAACGAGCTTGTCAAAATGAGAGGGGTCGAGAACGAGAGGTGTTTTTGCTCTGTCATTCCTGCACTGATGGATGCGTGTTCACCACAGTGTTCACACAATTACAGAGCACGGTTAACCACAGAGCAGATGGACTGGCTTCTGACAAGTTTATGTTCCTTTTTTATTATTACTTTAGATTTTGTGTGAATTTGTGTATTTATTTAGCTGTGACATTTTATTTTATTTTATTTTCTTATTTGATTTGATTTGATTTTCCATGCAGAACATTCACACAGCAGATAGACCAGCATTTTCTGCTGCATCTTGCATCAGTTCTTGGACTGCTTCTCTTTTCTGTCTACATGGCATCACTAGGTTCTGTCATTCAGAAACATGGCTTTTCATATCACTGCTATGCTGATGACACTCAACTCTACCTCTCATTCCATCCTGATGATCCGATGATAGCTGATCGCATCTCAGCGTGTCTAACAGACATTTCTTGCTGGATGAAGGACCATCACCTTCAACTCAACCTAGCTAAGACAGAACTGCTTGTAGTTTCAGCTAACCCATCGCTTCACCACAATCTCACCTTCCAGTTAGGCTCATCTACCATAACTCCTTCAAAAACAGCCAGAAACCTTGGAGTTGTGATTGATGATAAGCTGAATTTCTCACATTGCTAAAACTGCCCGGTCCTGCAGATTTGCATTATACAATATTAAGAAGATCAGGCCCTTTCTCTCGGAGCATGCAACACAACTCCTTGTTCAGGCTCTTGTTCTGTCCAGACTTGACTATTGCAATGCTCTCTTGGCAGGTCTTCCAGCCAATTCTATTAAACCTCTACAATTAATCCAAAATGCCGCTGCAAGATTAATCTTTAATGAGCTGAAATGCACAGTCTCCTGTGAGGGCTAAGTTTAGGTGTACTGAACACAGTTTGTTCAGTATAAAAACCATTACGCCTATGGAGAGTCCCCATAAACCACAAAAACCAGCATGTGTGTGTGTGTGTGTGTGTGTGTGAAAGTCACAAATCTAAAACACGTGTTGCCAGCAGCTGGGCTGGTTTTTCTCACTCGACCTTCAAATATCTCACTGCTTTGTCAATTAAGAGCAAATCTTGACAAGCTCAGAGTCACCTCAGCCTGTCTCTCTCTCTCTCTCTCTCTCTCTCTATATCTGTGTCTCTCGCTCGCACCTCAGGCCGTTTCCACACCTTCGAGAGTCTAATTGAAGGTTACGACGGGCCCAGATGCTTCTATTGGCAGAACAAACAGTCCATACATATGGCAAGTGTGTGTGTGTGTGTGTGTGTGCGCACTGAGCTTTACCCCTCCTTCACTTGTTCCTTTTCTCCTCGGAGCTTCTTTCAAGCTGCGGTTCTCTCCCACAGCACCTTTTCAAGCTAAACAAAGGAGCTGTAAACATGAAAATGGCAGCGGGGAGTGGAATGCCTTTAAGGCTTCAGACTTCAGACTCTGACAACACTCGGGTCTCGCCGGTGGTCCGGGTCTATTCTGTACCGGCAGCACACACACATGGCCATTTACAATCCGACACACATACACACACTCTCTCTTTCTCTCTCTCTTACACACACACACACTCTCTCTCAGACACACACACTCTCACACACACACACACACACACACGGGGGGGGGGGGGGGGGGGGGGGTTCTTCAACTACAGGCACTTTCAGGTTCAAGGGGCTGATTTTTATTAACAGGTTGTTTTTCTTGTTCAAACAAGTGTCACAGAATTTTTATCATACCATTATCATGTATTTTTCCTCATTTATTTATTTTATTGTTTATTGTGTGTGTGTGTGTATATTTATATAATCTATTAATATATATTTTAATAATCTATTATCTAAACAAAGACTGTCCCTCAGTTGTGGTGTTTATCTATCATAACAATATTATTATTTTTTTCTATGACAATCAAAACAAAGTGAATATAGGACAAATCATATATTTTATTTCATTTTAATTTATTATTAACATCTGTCTCTTATTTGTGGTGTTTACTTAAATTTAGCTTTATTTTGTTTAATTGTATCTCCTTCATAACAATTTTATTTTTATTTTTTTAATGATCTTATTTGTGGTGTTTACTTTAAATTAGTTTTGTTTTATTTAATACAATTTTTAACAAATGTCCCTCAGTTGAGGCGTTTATTTTATTTTTATCAACAACCGTCATTTCCACTATAACCAACAATTCTGCTGTTAATAAGGTTTTTTCCAACGTTAGTGTACTAAATTTGTCTGTGAAATATCTCAAAAAAGAAAAAAACTTTTTAACATTAAAATTACATTCACACTGTAATTTTGTCAAATTATGCAAAATGTGTATTTAATTGTGTGTATTAAGGATGCATAAAATACTCAGTTTGAAACGAGCTGTATAATTCATTGTTGGCGATGTGGGGGAAATTATAATGTTATTGATAAAACTAGTGAGAGTGTTATAAGTGTGTTTCAAGAGAGTGTTTCATTTCTTTTAAGTGCAGCAGCACATAGAGTTGAAGAAACACCCCAACACACACACACACACAGTCTTGTGCAGTGTGTGTGTGTGTGTGTGTGTGTGTGTTTGTGAGTGTGACTGTGAGTTTGTGTATCTATATGTCAGTGTGTGTGTGTACAGGTTTATATATCCTGGTGGGGACTTAAACCTGAATACACACAGACTCATGGGGACTCGTGTCATGGTGGGGACCTAAATTGAGGTACAAAAGCATATAAATCATACAGAATGAGTTTTTTTGAGAAAGTAAAAATGCAGATAGTTTCCAGTAAGGGGTAGGTATAGGTGCAGGGTTGGTGTAGGGCGATAGAAAATACGGTTTGTACAGTATAAAAACCATTACGCCTATGCAGAGTGTGTGTGTGTGTGTGCCCTGCGGCTCTCTGTGGCAGTGTATCCAGTTGCAGTGTGTGACTGGCAGCATCAATTTGCATTTGTTTAGCTGTGGTCTGGAGTGTAAAATGCGTGTGTGATGCGTTGAAGCCGTTTCACTCCATATTTAGCTTTTTCTCAGAAACGTCCCATCAGACAAACCACAATCACAGCAGATCTGCCTTCTTCACATCCACTCACCCTTCTGTTTCTGACATTTAACTTACACTTTAGAAACATAATGCAGATTTAACAGATGAAAAAGAGCTCATGAAAAAGATGGACATGTGCGAACAGGGCCAGAATATTAACTATGAAATGTTAGACATCAGCCACTGTGGCTGTACAGGTGCATCTCAATAAATTAGAATTTATTTCAGTAATTCAACTCAAATTGTGAAACTCCTGTATTAAATAAATCCAATGTCTTTGGTTCTTTTAATTGTGATGATTTAGGCTCACATTTAACAAAAACCCACCATCTCAATAAATTAGAATACTTCATAAGACCAATAAAAAAAAAGATTTTTAGTGAATTGTTGGCCTTCTGGAAAGTATGTTAATTTACTGTATATGCACTCAATACTTGGTTGGGCGTCCTTTTGCTTTAATTACTGCCTCAATTTACATTTACATTTACTCATTTAGCTGACGCTTTTATCCAAAGCGACTTACAATTGCTATATATGTCAGAGGTCGCACGCCTCTGGAGCAACTAGGGGTTAAGTGTCTTGCTCAGGGACACATTGGTGTCTCACAGTGGATTCGAACCCGGGTCTCTCACACCAAAGGCATGTGTCTTATCCACTGCGCCATCACCACCCCCACCAGACCCGGCATGGCATGGAGAATTTGGCGTGGCATGGAGGCAATCAGCCTGTGGCACTGCTCAGGTGTAATGGAAGCCCAGGTTGCTTTGATAGCGGCCTTCAGGTCATCTGTATTGTTGGGTCTGGTGTCTCTCATCTTCCTCTTGACAATACCTCATAGATTCTCTATGGGGTTCAGGTCAGGTGAGTTTTCTGGCCAATCAAGCACAGTAACACCATGGTCATTGAACCAGCTTTTGGTACCTTTGGCAGTGTGGGCAGGTGCCAAGTCCTGCTGGAAACTGAAATCAGCATCTCCATAAAGCTTGTCAGTAGAAGGAAGCATGAAGTGCTCTACAATTTCCTGGTAGATGGCTGCGTTGACTGTGGACTTCAGAAAACACAATGGACCAACACCAGCAGATGACATGGCAGCCCAAATCATCACTGACTGTGGAAACTTCACACTGGACTTCAAGCAACATGGATTCTGTGCCTCTCCACTCTTCCTCCAGACTCTGGGACCTTGATTTCCAAATGAAATGCTAAATTTACTTTCATCTGAAAAGAGGACTTTGGAGCACTGAGCAACAGTCCAGGTCTTTTTCTCCACAGCCCAGGTAAGACGCTTCTGACGTTGTCTCTGGTTCAGAAGTGGCTTGGTAGCCCTTTTCCTGAAGACGTCTGAGCGTGGAGACTCTTGATGCACTGACTCCAGCTTCAGTCCACTCCTTCTGAAGCTCTCCCAAGTGTTTGAATCAGCTTTGCTTGACAGTATTCTCAAGCTTGCGGTCATCCCTGTTGCTTGTGCACCTTTTCCTACCCAAATTCTTCCTTCCAGTCAACTTTGCATTTAATATGCTTTGATACAGCACTCTGTAAACAGCCACAGCCTTCAGTAATGACCCTCTGTGACTTACCCTCTTTGTGGAGGGCGTCAATGTTCGTCTTCTGGATCATTGCCAAGTCAGCAGTCTTCTCCATTATTGTGGTTTCAAAGAACAAGAGATACCCTGAATTTATACTGTAGAGATGGTCATTAATTGAAACTCAAATATAAATATTCTAATATTTTGAGATACTGATTTTTGACTTTCATGAGCTGTAAGCTCTAATCATCAAAATTAAAACAAAAAAACTTTTGAAATGTTTTACTTTACATGTAATGAATCTTTTTCACGATATTCACATTTATTGAGATGCACCTGTACAGTATCAGATGGTAATACTGTAGTGATTACCATATTCATGTATTCTAACTGATAAACATATTCATGTAGTATAGTATTTTACATATATATATATATATATATATATATATATTAATACACATCCATCCACTCATCCATCCATCCGTCCATCCATCGAGAGATTAATTTTTATATATATTTAATATTTTTGGTTAATTATATATATATATATATATATATATATATATATATATATATATATATATATATATATATATATATATATATATATACATAAAAGTGAACAACGCATTATTGTTCATCCCAAAGAGACACAAAAACACTTTCACAGACTTTTTCATGAACTGTTCCCATCTGGTGATGACCTGCCCAACTCAATCCGAGCAGCTGAATCCTTACCATCTTCAAGAAACGGCTAAAAACTCATCTGTTCCATCTTTACTTGACCCTCTAACTCTAGCACTCTCTATTCTAATTTTATTTTATCTATGTCTTTTTATTTAAAAAAATTAAATAATAATAATAATAATAATAATAATAATTATCTGTACTGGGTTAGGCTAGCTGAGACTTGTAATAGCACTTGCACGTTGTTGCTCTTTTGTTGGTTTTGATTGCTTCTTATGTCCTCATTTGTAAGTCGCTTTGGATGAAACTAAATTAATTAACTAATGAATAATAAAGTTAATAAAATGTATATAATTTTGTTTCTGTTTTTATATATGGCAAGAAATGCATAGAAACATAATTAATAATTCATATATCACATTATATACAGTATACACACATTTAAAGAGAATATAAAATTATATAACATTTTATAATAATAATAATAATTGATGTGTTTCATATAGCAGCTAACCTCTTAGTTAAGCTGTGTTTCCGTCCTGTGCTGGTTTTCCTGCAGTGAGGTGTATGGCGCTGGAGTGAGTGTGTGTCCGTCATTAGCAGCAGCGAGTGTGTTTCTGATCGGGACTCGTGTGTAATGGCTGTGATTGTGGATTCCTGCTGGACGCTCTTGTGTGACGTGGCTATTATCCGAGGAAAGAGGAAGCCTGCAGTCAGAGATGAATATCACACACAGAGTTATGAATGAATGCAGCAGTCACCGGATCTCTCTTATTCTCTCTCTAATTATGCTTCCTGTTTAGAGCCAGATTACTGTGTTACTGAGACGAGACACAGATACTGTGGCTGTACCCCGGGACAGGGATGTACAGTATCCCAGGGTAATACTATGATGATCACTAGATTTATATTCTAATTGATTGCCATATTCATGTACTACAGTATATTGTAAATTCAAGTTGTTTTTTTTGTCCATTTTTGGGTCATTTACTATTGTGATACCATGTTATCACACTTTTGCCACTTTTTTTAAATATAATTCATACTCCTAATCAAAATATCACATGATTTCATCATAATTTATAATATTTTATATCATATTTTATGTAAAAAAAAAAATAATAATAATATAATCAGTAAGTCATGGCAACTTGTTTTTACCTTAACTCATCAAAATATGTTAAGCAATTAAAAAAAATAAATTATAAGTTATTTGAGATTGAACTTAACTCTTTTAAGTCAATTTAATAAATAATAATAATGTTTAGTTAAAATGACTTGTACAACCAGGGCTGCGTTTCCCAAAAGCATCGTAAGCCTGAGTTGATCGTAGCTCCATTGGTTTCAATGGGTCTACGATGTACTTAAGCTTAAGATGCTTTTGGGAAACACAGCCCAGGTTGATTATACTTTAAAAACTGAAGACAGTTAGAAATTGTTTTGTAGTGTATCGTAGTGTTCTTCTCTTGCAATGTTGCAATACTTCCATGTTTTTGGCACAAAGTGTGTCATTGTTATTTTGAAAGTACCTTGTAGTAACATACCATGACATATGTGACCCTGGAGCACAATGCATATTACTAATCAAAAGTTTTGATATATTTACGGTAGGAAATTTACCAAATATCTTGGTAAATTAGCGCTGGACATTTACTCCCCCCACCTACAATCCCTGCTGGCCCGAGACTCGAACCCGCAACCTTTGTATTACGAGTCCGACTCTCTAACCATTAGGCCACGACTTCCCCTATTGGCTATTGCTACAAATATACCTGAGCTACTGATGACTGCTTTCGTGCTGCAGGGACACTTATGAATGTCAGTATTGTAGTGTATCAACAGGAAGGGCTCTGGCAGTGAAGATGTGATTGTGGGAAGAGCGATACGGAGCCGGAGCGAGACTGTAATGAGCTCTGTCGCTCTTATCTGTGTGCTCAGGTTTGGTTATCATGTCTGGTGCGCGTGTGTGAGACCGACGCCAGCCTGTCCTGCATTCCAGCGAGGGTTCGATTACTGCCAGCGGGTCTGTGTCTGTCTGATGACGCCAAACACAGGCCATGTGCACTGTCAGATATTACTGTAATGAGCGAGTATTAATATCTACGATGCACTTCTGCGGTGTCTCAGTCATCATTCAGCATCACTGGTCCTCAGAGGACTGGAGCGTTTGATAGAGGCTTCACTGACACACAGTTTGTGATATAATCCATGTGTGTGTGCAAATATATATATATATATATATATATATATGAGCGAGAGAGAATTCAAATAAATTTATGAATTTATATATTTATACATCTATAAATTGTATTTTCTTTTTCTATCTATCTATCTATCTATCTATCTATCTATCTATCTATCTATCTATCTATCTATCTATCTATCTATCTATCTATCTATCTATCTATCTATCTATCTATCTATCTGTCTGTCTGTCTGTCTGTCTGTCTGTCTGTCTGTCTGTCTGTCTGTCTGTCTGTCTATCATCTATATATATATATATATATAAAGAGACAGAATGACTCTCTCTCTCTATATATATATATATAGAGAGAGAGAGAGAGAGCAAAAACAATTTATTAATAAAATGTATAATAATTAATTTTTCATGTTTATACATTTTCATATAGTTTTTTAAATAAATATGCATAATTGTAAAAAAAAGTTACGTTTTTAGAAAGAGAGTGAAAATAAATATATGAATTTATATTCATTTATTTATTTATAAATTGTATTATCTTTACATTTTCATAAAAATAATAATATATTTTAAAAAATAATGTATATTTAATAATAGTAAAAATGGATTACAATTAAAAATATACGTGTGTGTGTGTGTGTGCGCGCGCACGCTTTTAATACCATGGTTTGTGGTCAGTTAATTTCTGGACCCCCGATGATGTAATTTCTGATATCATGTGTTTTTGTGTTTTTAGCACTGCAGGCATGGCATGTGTGTGAATAAGGAGATGGACATGAAGCCGGTTCATGGAGACTGGGGCTCCTGGGGCCCCTACAGTGTGTGTTCCAGGACCTGTGGAGGAGGAACACGCAGCACAGCCAGAGACTGCAATAAACCCGAGTAAGTGCTTCAACACACACACATGCACTGAGACCCAATAAGCCCCTGATGGGGATTTGATTTTTGGGGGATTTATTTTGTACATTTCATCCCCAAAACACCAGCAAAACCAATCCACACACATTCTAACAATAAAACAATATTTTAACTGAATTGATAATATAACCCACTGAATTAAATCAAAAGAGTCAATAAGGCTAATAAATTCATTTGCAAATGAGTTTGCTGGACGACACACATGGATGTTGAAATCTCCCAGAATGATCACTTTATCAAAATTTGATGTGATGCCCACAAGAATGTTCTCAAAGTCATTAAGAAAGTCTTTGTGGGCTTTAGGAGGGCAGTAAAGTACAGCGATTGCCACAGTAGTGTCCATTTCCAGTTTCAACAATTGTAATTCAAAGCTGTTAAAAGTGTCCGTCGTCACGATATTACACCTAAAATTGTCTTTAAAAATAAACATTAAACCACCTCCCCTCCCTGATGTGCGAGGACAGTTAAAAGATTTATAGATGGAAGAAGTTCAGAAAGCGGGCTCGTGTCCCCGGTCGTCAGCCAGGTTTCAGTAATACATAGTAAATCCAGAACATCTGTAGTGAAAAATCATTCAAAATGAACGTCTTATTACCCACCGATCTGGTGTTTATCAGGGCAATTTTCAACTTTCACGGGTTCATCGTTAACTTGTTGTGCACGACGAAATGAACGTAGATGCCATAGATCCACACCGCTAAGACGAATACGAGGCGGCCGATACAGAAAAGGCTGAGCTGGCAGAACATTCGACCCATACGATGGTTTCAGGGAACGCCAGCAAATAGTCTGATTTCCAGCAGTTTGCCGGAAAGACAATTTCAGCTCCCATTGAGCCCTCGAAACCAGTTTGAGTTTGACGGCCACACCACCTCGCTTTCGCCGCCTCCGCCGCCTCCGCCGCCTCCGCCCAGGTAGAACACATGGCATTCGGGGAAGATATTCGGGTATCCATACAGGTAAGGGAGCGGGAGCATAATATGATCCTTGTTGGGTTCTATTTTGTAATTTAACCATGTCTTTAATGTTCAAAAGAGCTTGTCGATCATAGACAAGCAGTGATAAAACTTACTGACAAAGCAAACAAAAACGCATGCCAGAGCCAACGGCGCCAAATATGATCTTATGATTCATTTTCTTTATGCACATTTTTTCTTTATTTTACATATGATTCAATATGATATTTATTCACCCCAACATGTCATTAATAGGCTTTAATTTCTTTAGGCAAAATATAACTTCTTAATTTTTTCTTTTAATTTGGAGTGAACTATGATCTTAATGGCCCTAAAAAGAGAATAATTTTTTTTATACAAAATATTTATTTATTTATTTAGTTATTAAGAAGTTTGACTTTCTGTAAATGTGCCCAATTGCATTGAATTGGTGAATTTTTGTATTAAATAATGTCTTCCTATCAGACGGCTCTCACAGGCTGGTTTTGTTCTTTCAGTGTGTGACAGCACAGATATCTTTCTGGTTCTCAGGCCGAGGAACGGAGGCCGGTTTTGTGTGGGCCGCAGGATGAAGTTCCGCTCGTGTAACACGGATCCGTGTCCCCGCGGCCGGAGGGACTTCAGGGAAGAGCAGTGTGCGCAGTTCGACGGGAAACACTTCAACATCAACGGACTGCCACCCTCCGTCCGCTGGGTGCCCAAGTACAGCGGCAGTGAGTGTCTTTGACCTCTGACCTCTGTCTCACACACACACAGACCTGCAGCCAGTTTGGCCAACTAAGCAGTTTTGTTGCTAAACTATCAGCTTTTCAGACAACCCTTGCAACTTTTTCTTCCAAAAGCACCTAGCAACAAATTTTGCCATTTTTAAAATTTATTTGGCGACTTTTACCAACTTTTGATAAGTGACACGCACACATTTTCCATCCAAATTACACAAAAAGAGGAAACCAAAGATGCCTCGCAGTACACACATCACGTGAATTAAGTTAGCTGCTATTTGCAATTGTTCGATTTAATAATAATAATAGTTGAACAATTTAACAATTGAATAATTAGTGTAGCACACTAACTACTAATACACTGCTTAAAGCATAATTGTTGAAAATGTGTAGTATTACTAGTTTACTAGCTATTAAAAAACTAATTGTAATCATTCAAAAATGTGTAAGTGTTCAATAATTCAATGTATTTAAAAATACAGTTATTTATATTGTAATTAGTGCTGTCAAATGGTTAATCGCAATTAATCGCATCCAAAATAAATGTTTTGTTTAAATAATATATGTGTGTACTGTCTATATATTTTATGTATATATATAAACAAACACACATGCATGTATATATTTAAGAAAAATATGTTACGTTTATATATGAAATATATTTTTAATGCAATTTATATGAATATAAATATAAACATTTAAATGCATGTAACTGTTTTCAAAATATATGCTGTATGTGTGTGTATGTATTTACACAGTACACACTCATATATTAGGGAAACAAAAACTTTTATTTTGGATGCGATTAATCATTTGACAGCACTGATTTTAATATTATATTGTGCATATTATTTTACAAACAAATCTAAATTAACATATATAAAATATATTTTTTTGCTGAGATTTGATGTTGTGACACAATTTTGCGTTGTGATTACGCAATTACATCACAATGTCATTTAGCAACAAATCGAACTTCCCCTGAAAATTAGTCGCAACACTGCCTGCAGCTATTATTGTAATGGTTTTCTAGCAGCTGATGGAGGAGCCTTGCAGCCGTGCTTCACAATAAACCTGCTGAGCTCGTCAAACACTGATGAATCCCACACAGACCGCATTCATGCCTTTGGCAGATGCTTTTATCTGAAGTGAATGCTGTACAGTTAGTTGCTGACAGATGAAATGGAGAAATCACATCGCACTTTGACACACAGAAGTAGACTTCAGAATGACTCTGCGCTTCATTAGCCAATCAGAAACACTCTCTGCGGCTCTGACATGTTTATAGAGGGCTCTCTTTGCTCTGAATATGAGTGAATATCTCAAGAAAGCTGCTAATTCAACTACATTTTTCAGACCTGTGACAGTAGCTCAAATGTTTCTCATCACTCTCTGGTGTTTCTCCTCTTATCTAATCAATTTCTTGTGTTTCTCATCTCTTTCTCATCACACTTTGCTGATTTTCATCTTATTCTCATCGCTAATTCCTTTCTCATTATTATAAAAAAAAAAGTACTGACCCCAAACTTTTGAACGCTAGTGTACAGAAGCAACAAAACAATGGTGAAATAATGGCAAAATTTGGTCTCACTCATCTCTGTTGTTTCTCAGTTGTGATGAAGGATCGCTGTAAACTCTTCTGTCGTGTCACGGGGACGATGGCGTACTATCAGCTGAGGGATCGGGTCGTCGACGGGACACCGTGTGGACCGGACACGTATGATATCTGTGTACAAGGCCTCTGCAGGGTATGAAAGGGCTTCTAAAAATGATAATACTATGGTACTTTGAAATTTACTACGGTACTAGATGATAAACGTATTCATATACAATGGTGTTTCAAAGAATTGCATACTACCACCTACCATACTACCATGGTATATGTCTAAAATAAACATAGTAATACCATGGTACATTTGTGGTGCAAATGGAAACTGACATTCTTATTGTGTGTGTTTATCATAGCAAGCAGGTTGTGACCATGTTTTGAACTCGAAGGCCAGGAATGATAAGTGTGGCGCTTGCGGAGGAGACAACTCTTCATGTAAGACCCTCGCTGGAACCTTCAACAACGCACAATACGGTGAGACCCTGTGGACCGCGCTGCTCTGCTGTTCTCATCGCTCTTGAAAGGGTTGCAGTGAGGGGCATGCTGGGAAATGACAGAACAGGAATTACTTCTGTCCTTTACTTTTCATTTGTTGATACTTTCATGGCTGGGATAAAGGAGCAAGAGATCATGTGACACAGAAGAGTTTCCTCCACTTTTTCTATTTGTTGATTTCCTTCTTTATTTTTTTCTTTCTTTCTTTGGTTTTGGTCCGCACACTAGAGCCTTGCATTTCAGCCCGTGCCCGATGGGCCCTGACTTTTTTACGCCTCTAGGGACCGAGACAGCAGAAAGTGCATCATGTTTGTTTTCTTTATTTTATAAAAGCACAACGTTTTGTTGATATTGTGAGTGCACACAAATAAAAGTAGACCCTTTATAGTTCCGAATGATGTATTACTCTTACCTTTATGAGCAAAAATGATGGCAAATCCACTGCAAAAAAATGCAAGGGATCGCACTGATGCCTCTGTGTCCTGCAAAGCACGCTTTGGCTTCCACTCTCCACACAAACTATTGGATTGGATGCACATTTCTCTAGGTTTAACGTTTAAACATTGTTATATGCTTGAGCTGTTTTATATCTATAGATTTAATTTTAGTCAAGTCGTGATGATTTGAGAAGGCTAAATTGATCAAACATAGACAATGATCAGCTTACTGTATGCCGCTTGGTTGTTACTTTAAAAAACAAAAACTTATAACGAGCAAAAAAAATGCTTTCTGGTGTTTCTTATCTTGTTCTCATCACTCACTTGTGTTTCTAATCTCTTTCTCAACACTCTCCAGTGTTTCTCATCTCTTTCTCATCACATTTTGCTGTTTCTCATCTTGTTATCATCGCTCTCTTGGGTTTCTAATCTAGTTCTTGTGTTGTAGGTTATAACGTTGTGGTTCGGATTCCTACTGGTGCGACCAACATCGAGATAAAGCAGGTCAGCTACTCAGGATTGCCAGAAGATGATAACTACCTCGGTGAGTTAGTACAGATACCCAGACCAGATTACCCTGGTGATACCACAGCACTCTGATGCGTGTTATATAAACTGAATGATTGCCGTGTTTATATGCCATGATATTTACGTGGCACACGAATGAAGAATCCCATGCTATTGCAATGGCACATGTCCAGAACAGCTGTGGTGTTACAATGGTGCTTCACCGCGACTCCTCCGGGAATTTGGGGTCACAGGGAGAGCAAACGCCGGATGATTGACAGACGCCGAGGTGCTAATGAAAGTGAGCTAGTGTGTCCAGGACGTTTGTCTAGCTGTTCACACTCGAGTCAAAAGGCCAAATAAACACAAACACACACAGCTGATGAAGTGTGATCTGAGTGATCTGAGGCTCATTGTCCAGGTCTGGGCTCGTATTCACAAAACATTTCATCTCACCTAAAGAGTTCTCCTAAACAGCAGTACAATTTTTTAGATAAGAGTTTTCTCTTAAAACCTATTCACAAAGCTGCTGAGACAAACTTGTACTAAGCAATAGAGAGAAGTCTTAAGATCAGAGTAAGGGGGCGGGGTTTACCTCGTTGCTATGGATGATGTCAGCATGCTTAGTAACTACGCACACAGTGATTGGCTGAAAGTCTCTATCAGAGATTTATTCATAGAAATATTGTGGAGTGTGACATTATGTTGCAACATTCAAATAAAGATTATAAAATGCAGGTTAAGTGTCACTAATTAAACAAGTATATGTTCAGATAATTGTCAGCTTCTCATAAACAATTAGCAGATATGCAAATAAACAGCCTTTTAATTAACTAGAGTTATAGTCATAACTAATAGTAAGACATGCAAACGTAACAGAAAACCAAACTGGACCCAAGAACAGCTGTTATTTCTTGCCCAGCTGGTGAATGAAAACAAGGATATAATCAAAGGAACATTTAAGGTTGGGAAAGCCTCCAAAACCAAAAGCGATACCTTTTTTTGCCGGAAACAGCTATTTCAGGATAGTTTGTGATTAGTCTTAGTGACTCAGGAGTCCTCTTCACTTCTCCTAACGTTTCACAGATTTAGGAGCTAGTTTTAGCGCTAAAACGAATCGGGAAATATTTAGGACTGACACGTCCAAGATTTCCTCCTAAATCTGTGAGTTATGAGCTACTTTTATCCTGAAGATCTTTCTCATCTGCAGCTCTGTCTGACAGTCAGTCCAACTTCCTCCTGAACGGGAACTTCGTGGTGTCCATGTTTAAGAGGGAAATCACCTTTAAGGGAGCAGAGATCGAGTACAGCGGATCTAACACCACGGTTGAGCGGATCAACTGCACGCAGCGGATCGAGGAGGAGCTCGTGCTGCAGGCAAGTGAAGCCAATCTGAAGGAGCTTACAGTGAAGCATCACATATCAAGCATCACATGATGACAGCAGAAACCAGTCAACCGGCTAGATATCTTGTTGTGCATCAGCTTATTTTGTTATGTCTGGTTAGGGCACAGGGTGAAACCACACTGCAAGTTTTTATTGGTATCTTTGTTTTCAGTAAAAATATAACTAATAGGTAAATTACCTAAGAATCCAAATTGTGTGAGAATAAGACCAGCATTAATTAGTTGTTTTAGTATTATTTATATACTATTATCATTTTTATTAATATTTTGAATAAACTTTTAAAGATTCAGTTTTCATTTTAATTTTAGTTTTGGTAATTTTTAGATTTTATATAAAAATCAAAAAAAAAATTATGGTTTTGAAATATTGAAATATTCAGCTTTAATTTGTTTATTTCAGTTTTAGTTATTTTAGTGCTTCAAGGTAAACTTAATTTCAGTTAGCTGCCAAAAAAAGGTTTTATGTAATATTTATATTTAGTTTTATTTAAACTTTTTGAATTAATTAAACTGATTTTATATAAAAAATAAAATGTAATTTTCTAAAACACATACATTGATTTTAGTTTTTGGTTAATGGCTTTATTTTTATTTAGTCATTTTAGTGCTTCAACATTATTAATTTAATTTAATTTAATTTAATTTAATTTAATTTAATTTAATTTAATTTAATTTAATTTAATTTAATTTAATTTAATTTAATTTAATTTAATTTTATTTAATTTTATTTAATTTTATTTTTCATTTCAGTTAGTTGCCAAGGCAAAATAAAAATCGTATAAAATGTATATTTTATTTCAGCTTTATTCAATGAATATCCATGATTTTATGCAAAAAAAATATTTTTATAATAAAATGTACATTCATAAAACAAGTTTTTTTTAAATAATTTAAATATGCAGCTTACTTATTTTTATTTCAGTTTTAGTCCTTTTAGTGCTTCAACAAACATTATTTCAGTTAGTTGACAAGGCAAAAAGTTAGTTTTTTGATGTACTTTTTATTTTATTTCAGCTTTATTACAATTAATTAAACTGATATTATAATTTTTTATATATTTATTTGTTTTAGTTAATAATACCAAGAATGAATAAGTCTTTATTCAGAGAATATGTCTTGATTTAAGAATTCTTAGACATGTTTTCCAGGAGAAAGGACAAAAATGCTGTTAAATGAATTAATTAATAAAATGCTTCTGCAGTATAAATGCACAGAAATGTCCTGATCTGAGGGAGATGTACAGGCTCCCTGTGTAATGAATCTGTTGTCGTCTCAGGTTCTGTGCGTGGGAAACCTGTATAATCCTGACGTCAGATATTCCTACAGTATTCCCATCGAGGAGCAGAGAGAGCAGTTTGTGTGGGATCCGTCGGGCCCCTGGCAGGAGTGCAGCCGCATGTGTCAAGGTGCCGCTTCTGTTTGGGCGCTTTGCCTGGTTTTCTGTCCTGAAACACCTTTATAGCTGAAAGAAGTCACTTCCACGTCATCTGTGTGTGTTTGTCTGCAGGTGAGCGGCGGCGGAAGGCCGTGTGTGTTCGTAAGAGTGATCGTTTGGTGGTTTCGGAGCAGAGGTGTGAGAATCTACCTCGACCCAGAGGCACGATGGAGCCCTGCAGTACTGACTGTGAACTCGGGTACAAGCACACGACATGTTTTATATTAGAAATGCAGCTGTCCCATACTACCAGACATGTTTTCCCTTCAATTAGTGTCATTACAAAAGCATCTCCAACGGCACAAAATATTGTGTAATATTGTAAAAATATTTTACACTTTTAATATAGTATTTTATGTGCTTTAATAATTTTTATTTATTTGTTTATAATTTAAATATTTAATTTTATTTTTGTAATTTTAGTGCTTTAACTTGTAATTTTATTTCAATAAGTTGCCAAGCTAACATTTATCTTTTTTTCTGTAATATTTTAATTTTGTTTTATTTAAGCTTTGTTTAAATTAATTAGCAGGACTTAAAATAGTTAATTAGTGTGAACTATTTTCCATCATTATCAGCTTTTACATTAATTATAATTACATTTACAACCATTTCTAATACATGCATTTTTTTTTTAAATATATAAATATTTTGAAGTTACAAAAAAAAAAGTTTATTAGTTTTACAAGAATATGCTACTTCAGTCTTTCCACTTCAAAGTTTCACGTTTAATGCAATGTCACTTGCAGTTTCTTTGTAATTAATTATGAAACTTGAGCAATTTCTCAGACAAAACTGTTTCCACAAAAGTGTTTTTCAGTGATAATGTTCCTGGATGTTAAAGCTCTCATTTCTGTTCTGTTGTACACATTTTTAGCCAAGAAACCAAGGAAACTGAATTGCATTTGCTGCCAAAACATTTTCATGAAATATTTGCATCTGTACACTATATTCAAGTTGCTGATTCATGCTGATTTCACATATAATTTTTTTTTAATGCATATTTTAGTGCAGTTTCCACCCAGTTGCAGTTTGAAATTGTTAGGAAAGCAGTTTGTCTCAATTATAAGAAGTAAATCATCAACTTATATAATATAGTGTATGGATGCAAATATCTCAGTCATGAGCATTTTTTTTTTTTTCAATTACATGTGTTTGGTTTCTCAGCTAAAAATGTAAACACAACATAAAAACACTTAGCACTAACCAAATGAGCTGAACAGTGGCATGTAACAGACTGTTTGTCTCTCCTCCTCAGGTGGCACGTGGCGGGCCGGAGCGACTGCTCCAGTAAATGCGGTCCGGGTTACCGTACGCTGGATGTGCTGTGCATGCGCTACAGCCAGAACAAGAGGCTGAGCGAGCGCATGGAGGCCAGAGCCTGCGCAGACCTGCCTAAACCACAGATGCGTGAGGGATGTCACGGTGACTGTCTGCTCAAGAGCTGGCAGTACAGCGCCTGGTCTCAGGTGACGCACGATACAGCTCATAGCCTCCGTTTTTCTTCAATAGCTCAATATAATAATAATAATAATAATAAAAATATACTGTGTGTATATAGTTGTCACAGTCATGATCTGTTTTAGTTATGTCTCCGTCAGCCTACCTAGTTTGTTTCCATGGTTATTAGTTAATTAGCTCCACACCTGTTTCTGATTGTGTTTAGCATTTAAAGCCTGTGTTCTCCCCTGTTCCCTGGTCCGCTATCGTTTGCTTTATGTGTTTTGCTACCCTATGCTCCTGGATTTCCTTTGTTTCTTCTGAGAATTATTATTAAAAGACTATTATTTGAAACCTTCCTTCGTCGTGCGCTTTTATAGCATAGCACCCGTAACAATAGTCAAATCAAAAATTATTCAGACACCTGATAATTCTTTATATTCTTTTTACTAGTGTGTGCAGGACACTATAGTTGATTTATGTGAGGAGAGCAAAATAAAATGAACTGTGACATATTATACCCAAAACTTCTTCATACAGTGGACTGCCAGTAAAATTTATAAAAGATTGTCACCAAAAATCATTAATGTTGTATAAAACTAATGTGAATAATATGTAAACAAACCCTTCAGTAAAAACTTTTAGAATATGGATATTAATAAATCTGCTTGTGAAGTGGAGAAACAAACTCATTATGGTTTAGAAACGTTTTTTTTTTTTTTTTTTGGAAAATAAAACTAATTAAGCAAAACTGCAAATTAATAAAAAAAACTATATACAATAGATGTATTTAAAAAACTACTAAAAATGACAAATACACAAATTTAAGTCAAAACAGAACATATAAAAGTAATAAAATAACATATAAATGTATATTTAAAAGGGAATCCTAAAAATGCATTTTAAACAGTCCTAAAATGCTTTTGAGTTGAATTAAATTGAAGGAAAAAACAAACAAACAAAAAAAAAAACAGTGGCTTGTGACGATATACTAGTTTATGTATAAAATTATATATGAACAAACCCCTCAGTAAAAACCTTCAGAACATAGAATTAATAAAACTTTGGTGTAAATTAAACTAATTTTAAGAAACCGGCCCTTAAAGATATGAATTGCAATTGAAATCTATAGATGCAAATAGATAAAGTGCAATAATTAAATTAATGTGAATGATATAAACAAACCCCTCAGTAAAACCCTTCAGAATATGGAGAGGAAAACAACTCTAAGTTTAGGTGTATGTTAGTGCCGCAGAAGTGGAAAAACAAACTCTTTAAAAATATGCATTGTAATTGAAATCTATAGACACAAATAGATAAAGTGCAATAAGAAAATTTGTGTGAATGATATAAACAAATCCCTTCAGAATATGGAGAGGAATAAAAATAATGTTTTGCCTGTAGTGTCTTACCGTTAATTGAAGAAGTGAAGTAAATGTATTATGATTTGTATATAATTGTGTGCTGTTTTGTAATGCGATATGATTATCGTTGCAGTGCTCGAAGAGCTGCGGACACGGCGTCCGGACGCGGCAGGCGTACTGTATGAACAATCTGGGTCGCAGGCTGGTAGAGCGAGAGTGTGGCGAGCAGCAGAGAGTCCTGAGCGAATCCTGCAATGACGTGCCCTGTCCCGACTGGAGCGCCAGCGAATGGAGCGAGGTACTGACCAGACGCTTATCACATCCAACCGTACTTATCTTCTGAAGCATCATGATGCCCTCATGCTGTTTTGATCTGGTGTTTCTCGCAGTAGTGCTGTATACAACACCAGGGTTATTATAGATGAATAAAGATAAAACCATAAAAAACATTTGTGTTACTTGAAAACAAAAATGAACTGAAATAGTATAAAATATATATTGCCAAGGTGAGATTTCTCATTTTCAGTTAGTTTAACTTGGTATAACTAAATAAACGAAGACTATTAAGAATAAAAATGAATAAATACCAGGGCTTGAAAACAAAAAAGTCAATCGGTTCACTCCGAGCAGAATCGATATTTTAACGTTTCCGTTCCTGCGTTCCTCTGTATTATTACCGTTCTGAAACCGGTTAGAGTAGAAAAAATAACGGTTAATAATTGTCTTTGCCTGTAATAATAATAATAAAGAACGGTGTTTTCTTTACACAAAAATAAAAATCAATAAAATAAATAAAATACAGAAAGAGATGGTATCTTAACCCGCTGCGCTTAATATAATATAATATAATTCATCCTATCTAGATTTTTACATTTCTAAATGTAGGCTACTAAACAAAAGAAAAAATCTATTAATGCTTTAAAGACATTAAAGTATTTTTTTTTTAAAGATATTTAAAAATGTTTGCTGCAAATTATTAAAGAAAAACACTACTTCTATAAAATTGCGTTTTGAGAAAAAAAGAAAAAAAGCCACGTCGCATTTTATTCGGCTATTATTCAGAGATGATGCAGGCTAAAATGCTGGTAAATCAAAAATGTTTACAAACATTATGAACACAGTTATTAGTTTCTCTCCACGACAAATCCTCTAAACTATAGGCTATAAAAACGTCAATCCAAAACCAAATTAAAGGTGAAACTGATGCGTACGTCTCACTCGGCACGAATCCAAATGTTTCCATATTCTCGACGTATACTAAAATATTATTTATTGGCTTTTACTTTCATCGACGTAAAACATCATCCTTCACATTGGCAATAGCACAGTGAGGCGGTGGTCACGCTGAACACAACAGATTGGACAACGGAGCACTATATTAACTGTATTTTAACTGTATTTTATTTTGATAATGAACAGGCTGCAATGTTGCAAAAATGTGTCTTCGTGCGCGTGAGGCGACAGCGCGATATGGCCATACCAACGCTGGTTGTTTATACAGGTGCAAGACATCATGCAAAACTGCCAAGCTATTGCAAAACAAATAAAACTGTAAAGCTTTAGCAAAATAAAGAAAACTACTTTCTGCATCTCGTTTTCCTTTCCGAGAACGTTGGAATGCGTCACAATGCACCGTAGGCCTAACGCAGCATATTTTTTTTTCTTTCATTTTGTTAATCTGTCAATGATTTACCTGAAATATATTTAGTGTATAGGCATATATATTCCTTTTTATGTAATATAGTTTTATTGTGTTTTCTCCGTTCACAGAAGCGCCGCAGGTGCGTAAGATCTGTTGAATCCATCTTACACTGTCGTCGGATGAACTCTAACGCCGGTATTCTGGCGATTGGTGCTACCCTGTCAGATTTTGCTACCTCCCATTAAAACAGATGGTAGCAGACTTCCTTGCCATCGCGACTAGAGTTCCCAGCGGAGCGCGAGCAGGCATTTCACTCGCTGCGTCAGCATCACATTTGCATAGTCTGTACTACTTGAATTCCTGATTGGTTGACAGCAAATTTCAAATATTAAATGGAACGATAAAATAACGTTATTAACCGGTTAATGGCCATTTAAAATTTTCTATTCTGTTCGGAACTATACAATTTGATTTAGTTTCTGTTTCCGATTCTATGCCAATCAAAATTTCGTTCGTTTCTGGTTTTCGTTTTAGTTCCTTGAACCGGTTAAAAACTATAATAGTCCATTAATGTTACTAAAATAATGCAGCAGATTAACTGCATCCAAAATAAAAGTTTTTCTTTACATAGTACATTTGTGTGTACTGTGTATATTTATTGTTAATATATAAATACACACACATGCATGTATATATTTTTTTCTGTTTCTATATTCAAAGTATTTATGTACATTTTAAATTATATGAATATAAATATATACATTTAAATACATGTAAATATTTTTTAAATGCATACTGTATGTGTGTATTTATATATACATAGTACACACATATATTATGTAAAAATAACTTTTATTTTGGATGTGATTAATCGTTTGACAGCACTAATATTAGTTTCTCTCAATCCACAACAAATCCATTAAATGCAACTGTATTCAGAACAGAACCGGAATGAAAAATAGTAGTAAAATACAAACATTAATTATAGTGCCATTCATTCTAAACAAAGGTCAATATAAACGCAAAACTGCACATTTATTTTTAAAGTGAAACTGAAACCAGCAGCGTGTCAGAAATGTACTTGGTCTCTGAATCGACACCAGTCTAAATGTGTTTTGCATGCCTGACATTAATACATATATACAGTAAGTTGCATATACTGTATATACTGTACATGTTTGAGATTTAAGTAGCGCAATCTGACTGACCCATCCCGACTAACCTACAGTGAATCTGTGCATCTGTTCACATCAGTGTCTGGTGACGTGCGGGAAGGGCGTCAGACACCGACAGGTGCTTTGCATTCTGGGAGATGAGAAGCTGAACGAGCAGGGCTGCGACCCCAACACCAAACCCTCGACGGTGGGCGGCTGTGAGCTTCCCGAATGTGCATCCTGGCAGGTCGGAGCCTGGAGTCCGGTGAGAAACAGATGCTGGGTTTCTTTGTCATGTCAGTTTTTGTCACCAGACGTTCTGAATGGGAATGATGGTGTTTTAGTGCACGGTGAGCTGCAGTCAGGGCTATCAGATGCGTGCGGTCAGGTGTGTGTCAGGAGCTTACGGCGAGACAGTGGACGACAGGGATTGTAACGCAGCCGCCAGACCTCGAGACAGTCAGGTGAACAAACACCATCACATGCTCCATCTGCACTACAGCTCAAATTACCATTAATGTTTTTAATGAAAGAAGTCGCTTCTGCTCACAAAGGTTGCATTTATTTGATCAAACATACAGTACAAATTGTGAAATATTATTACAATTTCAAATAGCTGTTTTCTGTGTGAATATATGTTAAAATGTAATTTATTCCTATGATTCGCAGCTGAATTTTCAGCATCATAACTCCAGTCTTCAGTGACACGTGACGATTCAAAACTTTGGGGTCAGATTTAAAAAGAAAAAGTTAAAAATTAATACTTTTATCTAGAAACTATGCATTACATTGATCAAAAGTGACAGCAAAGACATTTATAACGTTACACAAGATTTATATTTCAAATAAATGCTGTTCTTTTGAACTTTCTATTCATCTGTGAATCCTGAAAAATAAAGTGTCACAGTTTCCACAAAAATATTGAGCAGCACAACTGTGTTCATCATTGATAATCATCAGAAATGTTCCTTGAGCAGTAAATCAAAAATGAGTTATTTTTATTTTCACATTCTCCATTAAAATATCTTCCAAATGATGACTTGTTGGAACTGAGCTGCAGCCGTTTGAGGGCAAAGAAGCAGCAGATCTGATTCCAAAGCAGAATCACCAAGCAACGTTGCATATTTTCCTCCAATTCTTTTCTTAATAATAATTACTATATTATTAATCACAATATACCTATTTTTATCTTATCATTGTTATTAAAAACGAGAACAAAGATGCAAATAAATAGTAGTTTAATCAAGAGCAGCGAGTGATTCGTCTTTTCTTTTAATGTAACATTGAGACAGATCTATAATCTATAGACCTAGTGTAATGCATGGATCAAATATAATGTTACACATCAGATTTTCCCCAATTATTAACTAAACGTTCATGTCAGTCATAACAGATTATGATGTGAATCTCGCCAATACATATTTCACAATAATGTATTTTATAAGGGAGATCTGGCACTTACGCTTTGCAAATGTCAGTCAGCACGATCGTCAACAGCATGGGTTTGAAAATCATATTTCACTGGTTTGGACTCATGTCATCGAGAATTCAATATGAATATTAACAAAGCTGGAATGCTGCGCTTTGCAACAATAGACTAATAACAATAGAAGCAGTAACCATCGTCCAGAAGTGTGCAGAGAAACAGGTACTCCTCTCAGAAAACGTACAAATAAAGATCATTTTAGATGTTTAATTACTATTTGGAGCACTGGGATCGCTAGAAGAGGGCTTAGTGAACTCATTTTTGTGAAAACCTCAAATTCGACCAAAACTGACATTTTTCACATCTTTTACCTGTAGCTCAAAATTAGCTCGTGTGACTTCCGACTCATTTCTCTAGAACGGGTCACATATTAGAATGATTTCTGAAGATCATGTGACACTGAAGACTGGAGAAATGATGCTGAAAATACAGCTCTGATCACAGAAATATATTACAGTTTAAATAGAAAACAGTTATTTTAAATTGTAAAAATATTTCACAATTATTATTGTATTTTTGATCAAATAAATGCAGCATTTGTGAGCAGAATGGACTTTTTTTTTAACTTCTTTTCATTTTAACAAATGTTAATAATTCCACAATTTTGACCAGCAGGGTATAAGAACCAACATCATGATCTCTTGCCTTTGAATCTGATGTGTGTGTGTGCGTGTGTGTGTGTGTAGGACTGTGAGTTGTCAGCTTGTCCTCGCGCAGTGTCAGTGTTTAACACACCCAGACCAGCAGAAGCGGGACAGAGACACACACAGTGGAGATACGGCTCATGGACAAGCGTGAGTAACATTTCACATCAAATAATCTCATTTGACTCACTTGTGTTTGTTTTTATCTCTTCTAATGAACACCTGAGACAGAGTTGATCGTAGGGCTGCCCTCAACTAAAAATGTTTCTGGTCGACTAGTAGTCACTAATTTTAAGCATTAGTCGACTAATTGCACGTTTATTATTTATTATTATATAAGCAATTTCAATCATATGAATGAGCCTTTAATTGCCTACATAGCCTAATAAGTGCTGAAACGCATGCATAAAGCTTGCCACAGCACATCGGCAGAAGTAATGAAAAACAGTAAGGAGGCTGCATTAACATTTTAATAATTTATTGTTAAACTGGTCATTTTTTTTGTTCTTGGGTTAAGAGATGAATTCGGCGACACTGACTCGTCATCTCCGCACCTGTATGCATGTTTCATAATCTGAGAATATTTATTTTTCATTTGAATTAGTTCGTTTGAAAGTAGACATTTCACTCTCTATAGATATATTTCTCTCATGTCTGTAAGGCAAAGATACGGAGCTCAAGTTCACAGAAAGTGCATCCGGTTTGCTTTCATTATTTTACAAAAGCACAATGTTTTGTTGTTATTGTGAGTGCACACAAATAAACGTAGAGTCTTTACAGATTCGAAAGATGTATTACTCTTATCTGTGTGACCAAAAATGAGGGAGTATTTTAAGAGCAAATGAGTGCACATGCAGTGAATGCTGCTGTTGAGCTTCCACACTCCGCACAGACACTGAATAGCACACATTTTACTAGATTAACATCAGATTGAGCAGCCATGTAAAGTTGCTACTGTGATGATGAGTGCTGGATGTTTAAATTTGTTTCTGCAACTAATAAAATTTTGGTTGACCAAGCCTCTTCTCGTCAACTAACGGTCAGTCAACTATTAGGAGGCCGCCCGAGTTGATAAGACCTCCAGCTGTGTTTATGCGTTGTGTGTGTGTTTCAGTGCTCGGTGTCGTGCGGCGAGGGCCGGCGGGAGCGCTACGTCAGCTGTAGAGACGCTCAGGGCGGCGTCGCTGAAGAGTCATCCTGCGCTCATCTTCCTCGTCCGCCAGACTTCTCCGTGTGTTTCAGTCCCTGCGGTCAGTGGAGGGAAGGAGAATGGACACCAGTGAGTCAAACACACTGGTTTTCACAGTCCTGCATGGACTACATAGAGAAACATACACCATGCAAATGCTTGGTCCTGCTGTACATGCTGAACATGTGTTGCTGTAGTCGAAACAGTCTGTGTCATTAAACTAGATGCTTTTATTTAGCTCAATATGCACACATTTTTTGTCACACAAATATTAGGAAAAATGTAAAACTGAAATTGAAATCCATTGACTGACTAAAGAAAGTTATTGCAGTGCATTTTTGTGGCCAGGTTCTGCTCATTTTGACGTGTGCTGCCTGAAGCGGTGGTCTAGGTTGAATGTGTGTTTATTGTGGCATGTGTTTTTGCTCCAGTGCTCGGTGTCATGTGGTGGGGGTCGCTCCACGCGCCAGGTCGTGTGCATGAGCTACCATCATCAGCTGGACGAGTCGTTCTGTGACCCAGATGAGCGTCCCAGCGCTGAGCAGGAGTGTGTGGCTGCCCCCTGCCAGTCCTCCTACCACTGGCCCAACAACCAGCCCCACCTGCCCTACGACCCCGGACAGCACAGCTGGAACGTCCCTTCTGCAGAGAACCAGTGGAGGACGGGGCCCTGGGGAGCCGTGAGTGCCACCTCACTTACTTTCTCATATCATATGTTAACATTTATATACAAAAAATTATACATAAATGATGTATAAAATATATCTGAAATTTATAGTTGAGTAAAAATGTATTTGAATTTAGTATGTGTATATACTGTATATATATATATATATATATATATATATATATAATTTTTTTTTTTTTTTTATAGCAATTTATTAAATTAATTAAATTACATGTAATTAAAATGTATGTGTATATATATGTACATATATATACATACATTTTATAAGTTGGAAAATGTATATATACAATTATTTTTGCTATGGCAGTATCAAGCAGACAGACTGATATTGATTTATATTTATATAATGTTATATAAATTGTAACATTTATATATACACTGAAAGTTATACTATGTACTGAAATATATGTGTGTCTTTAAAAACACTAATGTTTTAATAACATTGTGAAATGTAATTTTCAGTGCATCTAAAATTGAATATTCGTTTTTTTCACACAGTTCATTACAATTTTTGCTTAAAAAAAAGATTGATATGTAAATTAATTTAAAAATTATTGATTAAAATTTTTTGTTTTATTTTCAATTATTTAGTCAAAAGAGTATAGATTTTTAATATACAAAATAATTGCAATATTTAATGTTTTTATTTAAAATAGAAAAAATATTGATTTTAGTTTTTTTGTTTTATTTTCAATTATTTATTCAAAATAGTATAGCATTTTAATATACAAAATAATTGTTATTTAATTTTTATTTAAAATAGAAAACTATTATTATTATTATTATTAAAAATAGAATTATATAAATATATTTATTTATATATTTAAAGTATTTTTATATACAAATAATTTATTTAGCAGATATTGGCAATAACATAACAGCTTATTGTATCAGCCAGAGTTTTAATATCAAGTCATCCCTAAAATTACGACATGACTAAAATATCCACATATGATCAAATCTGCATATTATGATGCCATTTTATTACTGCATTGACTGATTGAGTGCATGATCGTTATAAATGTCCGCTGAGCTTGTTCTCCGTCTCACATGTGTTTGGCGAGCAGTACATGCGTGTGTCGATCCTCTTACAGAATCACAGTCTGTTTGCTTTAGTCAAACGTTTCATATTTCATGCTCATCGTGAGCCGTTCTGTCATCTGACTGCAATTTCCTTCATTAGTACATGTGCCCATTAGCTTTGATCCGCTGCTGCGAGCACTGATGCATGCTGGGATTGGATGAGTTCCAGAGTGTTTTATTAGTGTGGTTTGTGGGATTATATGAAGATAATGCCATGTAATACAGGCTGTAAAGAGACATGCCAGAGGAACACAAACTCATATAGAAAGTCATGTGACGTCAACCTCCCGCTGATATATATATGTGAGAAAATGAGTCCTTTAACGGCTCTGAACGATAATGACTCAACATTACTGTATATTTACAGATACAGATTCATTACCATATATTACTCAATCACTGATGCAAAGTGTTTTTCATATTACAGTACTGAGAATTAGTGGTGAAATGTGTTGAATTGGCATTGAAATAATTTCTTAATACAAAAAAATAATGCATTCGGGTCTGTTTTGATCCAAAAGAAATACATAATTTTTTTTAAAAACTGCATGTTTTTTAGTAAGGCAATGAAACTTTGCAAATACGTTAAGACACTCTAAATATGCATAATCAATTTTTTTCAGATTTTTTACAATAATATTTTGAGAGATATAACACGTTTCGTGTTAGGGTCATTTTTGACCCGGGTATGTACTGAGCACAGTTGTATGTCAAAAATAATTGTCTAAACACTTTTGCGAAATATATTTAGCCTTTTTCACATATTTCACACTTTTGGGACTGATTTTTGCTGATAAATAGGAATATGTGCATCTATTGATGAACCACTGCACTATAAAACAAAATCATCACTTTATTCATCTGAAAGTGAAAGTTTATACAAGTAAAATTAATGTATTTTATTTGAAAACTTTTCAGAGTAATATTTATGTTGTTTTGTTAGAAATAAACATGTAGGTTTCGGAGTAATCATGAGTTATAAATTCAAAGCAATTGAATTAAATTCCATTAATTCCAATGGGATTAATATTGGTCATTCTCAGATTGTTTTTATAAATTTCATATAATAATATATTCAAATACAATTTCTCATCAATATTGTAAAAATATATAGTTATTTTGCATCATAGTTTTTTGTGTAGTTCATGTGTAATTTGAAATTTCAAAGATTATCTCAATTTGTTTATTAATCAAAAGAGGTAAATGCAGTAATAACATTTAAAACTTTTCACATTGACTCATTCATGAGAAGTTGCTGATCAGATACACTATATTGGGAAAATATTAAGTTATGACTTTTTTATCAAATAAAAATATGTTTTATGCATAATGAGGCTTCATTTTCTTTATGCAATATACAGGATTGAATGAACTTTATTAATCCCCAAAGGGAAATTGATATACAGTCCAACCAAAATGTATTCAGACATCGTCATCATTTCTCACATTATCACGGTTTATTTGCTGTAGTTTAGAAAATGGTAATAAAATATGAGAAGAACTCATAGTTAAACTGTCAGAACAAACTCATCTTGATAATGTCAGATAACTGATAGACAGGTATGTAAGGAATTGGGTTGAATAGCTGTCAGATGTTACATTTAAGCACACAATTAGATAAAACCAATTTAACTCAACCAATCACCAAGCAATGCTTCATTTTGTTCAGTCTGTGGTGGAAAAAGATCACATTAGCAATTAAAGAAAAACACTTAAGAAAAACATGATCAGGTCAAAGTGTCTGAATCATTTTTGGTCCCAATCTTTTATCAATTTTACTGCAGTCCACTGTATGAAGAATATTTGGGTTCATTAGTTAACATTAGTAAACATGATCAATTCTTCTACAGCATTTATTCATCTTAGTTAATGTTAATTTCAGCATTTACTAATGCATTATTAAAATCATAAGTTGTGTTTGTTAACATTAATGCACAAATGGATTGCTCAGAATGTACAGTTCTCTGTGCTATAGTCTTACCCCTCAAAACCTCAAGTCATTAGTTCATCGTATAAGTCATTACTGTAAATGAAAAATGGTTGATCTAGTTGTCATGTACTGTCAAGCATATTTTCTACACATTTCTATTAGACTTTTTATAAATTTGCCATGAATTGTTCAAGTGAATCTTGACTTGCACTAATGAGGAGAATATAGATGAACCAATGACAAACCAGTTCTCTGAAATAGCTCAAAGGCACATCTCATGAACCTTCAATCGGAAAGCATATATAGACAGAGGACAACACAAGACTTACAAATTCTGATAGTGGACTTTCTAATTAGTATTTTCGTCTTTGTGCACATATTTCTTTTTCTTTTCTATTTCACAGTGACGTAATGTTGTTTGTTTTGTTTTTGGTCAGACCACTAGTAAATGTGTAACTGTGAATTATATCCAGTCTTTTTCAATCAATATCCCACATACAGTAATGTGTACATTTGTACGTTTGAGAGGATATATGGCATACATAAGAAGTGCAGCCTTCTGCATTTCAGTACAGTAACTGTCATCCAAACTGTTGCTATAGTTTCCATCAGGTAATACTAACAGAGAGCACTGTTATATTGACAACATGACTAAGCATTTTGCCTGTCTTGTTTGTGAACAGTCACACAAGCACATCAGGCATGCGAGAGGATTTTACCCCCGCTGCCTGGCCAGGGCCAGTATAGCCTGTGATGTTGAAGAGGTTCTTTGGCCCGTCCCAGACCAAAGACGGGATGCTGGGGCAGAATAATTGTTTTTGTTGTTTGCTGTGTTGTACTGTACTCTGAGGAATAAAACATTTGGGGAGTACCACAAGCAACACTTATTGCCGTTTTTGTAGTATTGTTTTGAATTGATCTCATCAGTGTGTAAGACTTGTTGTAGTGTGTGTGTCTGAGAGCAAAGTTTGGTTTTTCAGCAAGATTGAGTTGTTTTGAGTGGATAGCTTCATTTTGACCTGAATACAGGAAGTTTGGGGAATTGAGTTAGAGTTATAGATTCGTGTTTACATTTCTTGAAACTATGCCTCATGTTCTCAAAACAGTGTTTAAGCAATCGAGAAAAACGGTAACTAATGTTAACAAATGACACCTTATTGTAAAGTGTTACCATTTTTGGGTATAACATGTCACAGTTTACTTTATTTTGCTATCCTCACTTACATAAATGAACTATAGAGTCCTGCACCCACTAGTATATATATATGTGACCCTGGAGAATCAAAAGCAGTCATCAGTAACACAGGTATATGTGTAGCAATAGCCAACAATACATTGTATGGATCACAATTATACATTTTTCTTTTATGACAAAAATCAAGTAAAGATCATGTTCCATGAAGATAAGGCAATTTTGTAAATTTCCTACCGTAAATATATTAAAACTTAATTTTTGATTAGTAATATGCATTGCAAAGAACTTCATTTGAACAACTTTAAAGGCAATTTTCTCAATATTTTGATTTTTTGCACCCTCAGATTCCAGATTTTTGCCACATTTTGTCCTATCCTAACAAACCATACATCAATGGAAAGCTTATTTATTCAGCTTTCAGAACATGTATAAATCTCAAGACCCTTATGGATGGTTTTGTGCTCCAGGGTCACATATCAGAAATGCCATCTGTGTCTGAGTAGTTTTTGGTTTGTCTGGGGTTTGTGTTCAGTGCTCCAGCTCGTGTGAAGGTGGGTTCCAGCGGCGGGTCGTGGTTTGTCAGGACGCAGACGGACGCAGCACCAATCACTGCGACGAGAGAGTCAAACCCGACGAGTCCAAGAGCTGCGACTCCGGACCCTGTCCACACTGGAACTACGGCATCTGGGGACAGGTCAGACTCACAACACCTGCACATTCAGAGAGTGTTCATTCAAGGGTAACATCATTGAGTGTTAACATAATTAACACTACATTAACATTACAATAAACATGATTTGAGGTCAGTGTTGGGTGTAACGCATTACTAAGTAACTGTAATTAAATTACTTATCGCCTGAAAAACTAAAGTAAGGGATTACTGTTCATTTTTAGGTCATTTAATTACAGTTACTTATAACGTACTTGTGTTACATACAGTAAATAATTTCAAATGTTCTAAAATCAATATTGAATTTGAAACCGTCTAAATATAAAATTGAATGCAGTGGCTATAATCCTCCGCGCGCTTGCTTTCAGATTTTCCTGATTCACAGAGAAACCTTAAATACTCAGATACATATAAGACTAAAATCAATAGAATCTAAAAAGCTTGAAGTGTCTACTTTTAAATGAACAAATTCAAATAAAAAAATAATATTTCTGATTATGTAATCCCTATGAAACTAAAGCGAGGTACAGTCTTTCCCGTATCCAAAAGCTTGAAGTGTCTACTTTTAAATGAACAAATTCAAATAAAAAAATAATATTTCTGATTATGTAATCCCTATGAAACTAAAGCGAGGTACAGTCTTTCCCGTATCCAAAAGCTTGAAGTGTCTACTTTTAAATGAACGAATTCAAATCAAAAACTAATATTCCTGATTATGTAATCCGTATGAAAGCGAGACCAATCTTTCCCGTATCCGAAAGCTTGAAGTTTCTACTTTTAAATGAACTAATTCAAATCGAAAACGAATGTTATCTGATTATGTAATCCGTATGAAAGCGAGACCAATCTTTCCCGTATCCGAAAGCTTGAAGTTTCTACTTTTAAATGAACTAATTCAAATCGAAAACGAATGTTATCTGATTATGTAATCTGTATGAAACTGAGGTAGGCCTACAGTTTTTCCCGTATCTGAGCTCTAAGTATCTGAGAAAAAATTTTCATCATTTTTGAAAGAAGACGTACTATGAGGAATTTACCTCATAAGAACAGGCCGATCTGACATGGCTTTATTCAGCAGGGAAGATCATTTCTGTCATTTATTCTTACCTACATTGATTAAGTGTTATTTTTACATAAACCTGTACGGATTTTACTAGTTGGGCTTTTCCTGAACATCTTGCCAAACTGAATCCGTGTATCATTGTGCATTTTGGGAGACATAACAATTGAATAGAAAAATAAATTATATATATACATTTTCTTATGAAATATTATATATTGTTATGAACATCTGGCCAATTATTACTCCCATTATGACAATTCTTTTTTCAACATGCTGTCCCAACAGCAACACATTAATATGCAAATTAGATACAGTATAGATACACTGTGTTTAATGGGAAAACCAGTTTATGGACATTTTTACAGACATATTGCATAAAACAAAATGGTATATCAAATCATTTTGTTATATATTTTATAACATAGTTATAAAATAGCGGATCAAAGCTAATGGGCACATGTACTAATGAAGGAAATTGCAGTCAGATGACAGAACGGCTCACGATGAGCATGAAATATGAAACGTTTGACTAAAGCAAACAGACTGTGATTCTGTAAGAGGATCGACACACGCATGTACTGCTCGCCAAACACATGTGAGACGGAGAACAAGCTCAGCGGACATTTATAATGATCATGCACTCAATCAGTCAATGCAGTTTTTGGTGACTCCAAAGCGCGTCAAGAACGCGCGTTTCATAGGAAATCACACGTCGAAGAGCGCGTTTTGATACACAAAACTTCTGACGCTTCTTTCCGAGCAGTCTACGATATTCATCTGCTTCAGTGTGCAGGAAATTTCAGCGTGTGTCATACCGGTTTTGAACAACTCCATGATTAATGTGGAGTGTGGCTCCAGCGCTGCCATAGTGTCGCTAACTTTTTTATTTTTTTTAAGCTTTATTAACAATTATAGTGTAATACAATAACAGAAAAACTGCCAGGGGGTACACAAGCCCGCCTATTTGCTCGCAGAAAAATTTCCGGGTGACGCACAACCCAGCAATTAAATATTAAAAACAGATTATGTTGTGTGGACCCTTTTCAATTTTGTATTTTTGATCCAAAACGAAATTTTTAAATATGAAATACAAGACAATTTAAATTTTTCGTTTCTGATTCAAAATCAAATAACAAAAAAACCAATCAGATTTTCATTTTTTGATTTTCATTTATCAATTGAAAATGGAAAGGACGAATGATACACGGATTCAACTGAAATGTATTGTTTAACTTTTAAGCTTTTTTGTTATTCAGATATTTTGCAGAGTATTTCTATTTGTTAACCAAAGAAGGTTACATTTTTTTATAAAAAAGTCTAAGTATTACATTTGTTTTAAAGCTAAAAGGCTAAACTATTCTATGTTTGACTCAAATTGTAGAGTTTAATTTCTATTAAGGTTTATATGGTTTTTAAGATGTAGCCTAATTAGCAATTTGAATAATTAAGTTACTTATTGAGTAACTAAGTTAAGTAACTTTTCAGACAGAGTAATTAGTAAAGTAATTTAAATACAATATTGATGAAGTAATTCGTAACTGTAATTAATTACTTTTTGAAAGTAACTTACCCAACACTGTTTGTGTTAATTAAAATGCTGTTAAAATAGTGTTGAATATATTATAATTTTAATCATTATAATTATTATTCATTATAATATCCATAAATATTATGTTTATTTTAAAAGAATTCTTAATTAGTTTAAATGATAATATTTTGTAGTAATACAATTATAATTTATTTTAATTTAATTGTATTCATTATTAAAATAATTGTGTATTATTTAGTATTCCACAGTGTTTAAAAAGTCAAGAGACACATTGATTATAAAAATTAAAAATAATATTATTTAATTCAGTAATATTTAATAATATATTTTTTCATTACCAAAATGGACTATTAATATTTGTATTAACATTTATTATATTTATTCAATATGTTTCAAATAATTATTTACGTAACAATAATAATAATAATAATAATAATAATAATAATATTTAAATATTACTTTTAAAATGATTAAAATAATAGTTATTATTTTATAATAATAAACTATTATTATAGTTTATTACACGTGTTCAACAACTCATAAGTATTTATTATAAATATTAAATTTCAGTAATTCAGTACCGAAACAAGTTTCAATAAGGAAAATGAATAAATATTATTATATTTATGTTTTATATATATATATACTTATTTTGATAATAGTTGCATAATAATATATTTTAATTATTATTTATATATATATATATATATATATATATATATATATATATATATATATATATATATATATATTCATATTCATATATATTAATAAATAATATGAAAAAAAAAGAGTCTCTCTCTCTCTCTTTCTGTCCTGTAGTGCTCGCGCTCGTGTGGCGGCGGTCAGCGCACGCGTCTGGTGGTCTGTCAGCGTCCCAGCGGTCAGAGGTTAAACGAGCACAGCTGCGATGTTCTGGACAAACCGGCCGATGTGGAGCCGTGTAACGGCCAGCCCTGCGCCGCCGCTTCATGGCACAGACGAGCGTGGAAGCCGGTACGATAGATAGCAGCTGTCTGTGTGTCTGTCTGTCTGTGTGTCCATCAGACGCCTGAAGACACGCCTAAACAGGGTTCCAAACACGACAAAGAGCAGGGGCCAGCTGCATAAACTTAGCCTCTATATTAAGAACCAGTTTGACCAACTAGCAGTTAGCTAAGGGGTAATCAGTCTTATATTTTGGATTCAGCTTAAACTAATCTACCTTTTTATGTAACCAAATTTTAACAATTTTGACCAGTCTTAAAGAACAAATTTAGATGACTAACTTTTGTGTAAACCTTTTATGCAACCGGCCCCAGCTGTTTACCGTTTTGTTTAGAATCAAAGTCAAAATGATGTTCCTCCTCAGTATTTTGTCTTGTTTTCCAGTACAAATATCTAAATATTCTTAAATCAACATGCATTTACATGAAAAGCAAAATGACTTCATGTATTATGTCTCATTTTATAAAAAAATGCATCAAAATGAAATGAGTTTTTACTTAAGATTAAGTAGTAAAGAGATAAATAAATATACACATTTAAATAAACGTGAAAAGCGTGAAAATTTAAAAATTTTAAAAATCTAAAATATTATTTTTCTGAACGCTTTCTGAACCAGTTTGCTTAAAAAAAAATAAATAAAATAAAAAATAATTACTTTCCTGAATCCATGCTTGTCCTTGTTTTAACTAAAAACTCGCTTAATTTTGGTACATTTTTCAGAAAGCAAGTGTAAATATCTCAAGTCATTTTGATTATCCAGTTAAGAATATCTTGAGTTAAGAATATCTTGTACTGGAAAACAAGAAAAAACTTAGACACATTTGCAGTGAATCTTCGGACCACCTAAGCATATTTTACAGGATGTCGTTAGAAACAGTAATTAAAAGCCTGTTTGCACGCTCTATGAATTAGAGGAAGCGTGCCTGAAAAACAGAGAAATAATTTGTGCAATTTTATTTGTACTCGAGTTTGAGCTGTATTCTAAAAACACAAGTGTATATTTGTGTATAAGAGTTTAATATTTTAATTATTATTATGACAATTACGCAGCAGACACTTATTGTATATTATATTTGTATCTTTGTACAGAATGGGCATTTTTAAAATCATCAATTCGTCTTATATCTATATTATTTAATATTTCAAACTGGTGCTCGTGACGTTGACTTGTACAGAGGAAAATAATTTTTGTTAGTGTTTTGTTTTTATTTTGATCGCGATGTGAAATTAGTTTTTGGTTTTGGAAATTAGTTTCTGCAGTTCTGTATTTTTCAACAGAAATCGTGGCTGCAGGATATAAACATATCTAAGTATAAATAACCAGACTATCGCGATTGCGATACTTCGACGTGGACTGAAACATTCAAGAAAAACTTGATAAATGACAAATGAAAGAAATACCTCATCGTTCAGTCTTTGTCTCAAAATGCACTTGCAGAATGTAATAAAGCAGAAATGTAATAAAATCAAACGACCAAAGATTTCAGCCTCGTCTAACCCTCATAATGCATTCAACATCTGCTTACAGAATTGTTATTTCGTAAAACTGAATACTTTTCAACTAAAACAATATTGTGTTCGATCAATGATTTCTCATTAATGAGTAAATATGAAGAAATGTTTGAATTACTGCTTTTACTCTTTATTTACTAATTGAGAAATTATTTAAAATTTCAAATGATGTATGAACCACACAAAAAAAACTATGATGCAAAAAATCTATATATTTTTTGCAATATTGATGAGAAATTGCATTTGAATACATCATTGTATGAAATTTATAAAAAAAAATATATACAATCTGAGAAATACCAGTATTGACTGCATTGAAGTGAATGGAATTTAACTCCTTTTCATTTATAACTTATGATTTCTCAAAAACAGCCAATATTTATGAAACCTTCATATTTATTTCTAACAAAACAACCTAAATATTACTCTGAAAAGTTTTCAAATTAGATAAATAAATTTTAATTGCATAAACTTTCCTGATTAAAAGAGTGATAATTTTTTCACGCCACAGTGTTTTAACAATAGATGTACATATTCATGTTTATCAACAAAATTCAGTCCCAAAAGTATGTGAGATATGGAAAAAAGGTGAAATATATTTTACAGAAGTTTTCAGACACTAATATAACTTCATTGGTAACTATTTTTGACACCTAGTGGTTCTCCATAAATACCCGGGTCAAAAATGACCCGACCACGAAACATGTTATATCTCTTAAAAAATAATTGTAAAAAATCTGTAAAAACCCCCAGAAATAATGGGTATTTTAAGGGTCATAAAGCATTTGCTAAGTTTCATTCCCTTACTAAAAACTATGCAGTTAAAAAAAACGTGTCAAAATGCATTATGAGGGTTAAACGAGTGATATGTTTGTACTGCTCGTCATCAGGTATCAACACTGAGATTTGGTGCTAATTAGGATGGAATCACTAAGTTCTATCTACTTCATTGTTTGTCTAATGTAGCGCTGAGTTTTAACGTATTATAACATTATTTTTGTATCATGGTTACTCAGAATTTGACTTCATGCGTCATTATCGTTACGGTTGCAGTTGGTTTCTGCAAACTAAACCTTGAGAGCATTTTAGCTCTTAATTTATCAATTGCCATAATAAAAACCACAACCTATCGACTTGTTCAGACGGTGATTGATTGACATGGGAAATTATATTATTTTTGTAGAGAAAACAACTGCTTAATTTAGTTCCCATCTGAAAATTTTCGTGTTTGGGTAAATGAACCTCGTTCGCAGTGAATTAATTGCCATCTGAATGAGTTTTATCATGGTGCCATACAGATACATCACATTATTCTATATTTTCAGTAATATTTCTGAAGTTTCAGAACACAAATACCTCTTTTATGCCGTATGTTTGGTCGATTGTCTGCTCGCTGGCCATTTCTAATAGTTTCGAAGGATTTTTGCTGTTGTTTTATTTATTTGTTTACAGCCAGAGATTCAGTACTGCAGCTTTTATATGCAAATATCTTTGTTTTGAATCATAAAGTAACTGTATATTTGTCTGAATCTTCATTGTGAAGCGATCAAGTGATTAACTTCTCTTTTGATCTGCTGATTTCTCGTCTTTTTTTCTGTTCACTTTGTTCTTGTTTTTTTCTCTCTGTTCTCTCATGGCCATCCTCATCGCTCATGATTATGTATGATTTTGTTTTTCTCATAAATATGTTCAACTGAACATTCCACTCAGTTTGTTCCAGAACTATTTCACACTGTAAAAATTATTAAAATACATAAAGGTTGTGAAAGCTTGTGTTGTTTTCTTAGTCTGTTGAGCCTTTAGCCACATCTGAAGGGGTTTTTATTGACATACTTTTTGGTTAATATGTGCATGAATATATAAGGAAAAAAGGGGGAAATTTTTTATTTTAGCTTCTGTAATTCTTAACTAATGTATTATACAATATATAATACAGGATTGCAGACACAATTCAAATCAAGTCTCTCAATTAATATAAACTCAATAAAGCTGCACAAAATAACAAAATAATTATCAAATTATGCAATATTTTGCATTTTAATATATATATGTCAAATGCAAGCTTAAAGACAACTCAGTTCAAGTCTCTCAATTATTAAAAGCTCAATAAAGCTGCATAAAATTAAATAATTATCAAAATGTTGTTTAAAGTTTTTTTTTTTAATAGATATGCATCAATCATGTAATGATATATGTAATATTTCATTATATAATATATATGATTATGTGATGCATGATGTGAGACGTAATTAAAATCAAGCAACTTTCAACCTAATTTTATTTTGACAGGATCATACATTAAGAAAGGTATGGAAACTATTAAAGGTAATTGTTCATAAACATCTTTATGTGAGATAGTTTCACAGCTTCTAGAAATAATTTGAGACACATTCTGCTGTTTCATCTTGAATTAGTTTATTTGCGTCCGGAGACATTAATGTGCTTTATGAAATCCTGCTGAGTGCCAGGAAAGGCCTTGCATCTTGTAGTTTTACGATGTTTTCTTGAAGGTTTATATAGTGAAGTCCCCAGAGAAGCGGTGGGTCATTGCAGCTGGAAATCATTTGGCTAATGGCTCGGCTGTAATGCATTTGGCTCTTACAGCAGCATTGGCTGATATTAATCAGAGCTGGCCAGAGTCCTTCATCTGAGAGTTAAAACAGTGTTTATAGAGCTGAAAACCCCAAGAACAGCCTCGTAATTGTCTCGAGTTTCAGATGCACTTACAAGCCTCTTCGGATTTCACTCTCGCCGTTTAGAAACGACAAACATGCATGACTGTGTTGCGCTAAGCATTTAAGTCCAGCAAAAGGCACACTTTCAAATCAATTCAAATGTGTGGTTTAATGTTGAATGTTGATACAGAAATGTATGTTCATGTGCCATAATTAAAGCACAGCATGGTTTATAATGTCGTGATTTGATTATCAACTAGTGATGCATTTCTTCAAGAGAGACAGCATTTGATTTCTGTTCTCTGTATTTGTGTTTATAACATCCTTCATTGCAAATTCTCTCTAAATAACGGAAATAAAACATTGTAGTGCTTAGTAGAAAAGCACTGATTTATTGATGTATAATTTACACCAGAGAACGCTGCAAATCCATTGATTTCAATCAGAAGAGTTTCTTTAAAATATTGTTACATGGTGAAAAAATTTAGTAATTTTTTGTAATTTCACAAATCCGGTCTATGAACTTCCGTTCACTCACCACCAGAGGTCACTCGCTCACCACATTGACTCTTGCACTACACTAGCTGTTGCACATCACCCCCAGACTACAATTCCCATCATCCATTGCACTGACGGCACACACACAGCTGATTGCACTAATCACACAGCTGAGTCATAAAATTCTACAACTCTAAGTTTGCCACAGAAATACCCTTTGCCGTTGATATGGTGTTAAATACCAAACAAATAAATGACCATTGCTTTTGTAGTATTGTTGAGATACTATTATAGTTTTTATTAATATTCTGAAACATTAATAATATTCGATTTTCATTTTTAGGTTTTCCTTTTTCAATTAAATTCTAGTTAAAGTTTTAGTAATTTTGTTGCGTGTTTTTGTTTTATATACTATTTATTATCATTATAAATAACATTTTTAGTTTTAGTTATATTTTAGCTGAAATGAAAAGTTTTTTATTGTACTTTTATTTCAGTTCAGTATTTCATTTGAACATTTACTTTATTTCAACTGTTTTGTTGTTGTTTTAGTGGTTTTAGTTAAGTATAATAACCTTAAATGACCGATATAAGCTCATTTCCAGCGCTGGCTCTGATCTACACCAAACACTCTTAAACACCTGGTTTCAGTTTTCTGATTATTGCTAATATTCTCTCTGAGACGGGGGCCGCAAATGATTATTCCGTCATTTGGGTTTGTTTGTGGAAGGAAAGCCGCGGCTCGTCCCTCATCAATCATCATGTCAGCGCTCTCTAAAACCCCTCGCTCTGAACGCGTTAATGACCGCAGGACGTCATGTGACTAGAGATGTTTGACACAGTTGGAGGCGTTTGCCGTCGTTTATGATGGACATTTTGATGTTTGTATGTGAGATTTATATTAGTGCATGTTTTTATTATGATTGTGACAGTGAGATTCACCTTTTGTTGAATTTCATCGTAAAACTAGCTGCATTTGTGCATTTATAAGTACCAGTAATATTATTTATTCTCTTTAGATTGATGATTGATTGCAGTTTTATGATGTAGTTTATTGGTATTATTAAAACATGGTAACTTACCTCATCAAATAAATTCAATGTGATGATAAACTTTACATTTATTAATTTAAGATGTGAAATGAGAATACAAGTAACGAAGAGAAAGCAATTTTTGTCTTAACCAATTTTACTTGTGATTTATAAATAAACTGCCTATATTATGAGAGATAAACAACATATTTTGAGCAGAAACACTTACCAGGAAGCGCGTCTGGATTTTGTTGCATCATGATGAGAATCCAGCGCCAAATTATAATCAACTCCTCTTTAGTTTGCAGTAAAAACATATTTAAACCATCATGAGCTTCAGCCAAAAGCCTAATGAAGTCTGTTTTATTCTCCTGAAAACTAATTAAAACCCATGTTTTAATGTTGAACAGACCGGGGAAAGTTAATACAGAAACATATTCATGTTCTTATGCAGTTCATCTTTAATTTATGGCAATTAGGCTGTAAATTAAACCAGGACATGGCCCTGAATCTGTATGATGTTGTGATTTGATTAGAAGCTAGTGCTGATTTGTGATTATAAGATGACAGAGCGCTCAGAACATAATGAAGTGATTGTAATGTGATCCATATGGAGAAACCATTTCACACACGTTTTTTGTTGCTGTCCAAGTATCCAAGTTTTCAGTCAGCATTAATTATGCTCAGTAATTATCATAAACTACAACTAAATCCAGTAAAAAAAAAAAAAAAACGTTACTTTAAATAAAATAAAATATTTCTAATCTAAAAGTGAAATAAAAATTAATAAAACTATGTAGACACAATTAATAATAATAAAAATAAAGCACAAAGCACAACAAAATTGCAAAAATTAACTAAAATTACAAAAACGGAAAACAACAGAAAAAAAAATTCTATATGTAATTTATTCATCAATGTCAAAATGACAATAATTTTGATTACTCTTTGTAGTGTTAAAAATCTATATTTATATCAAATCTAAATTGCATATATTATCTGTCTATATATATTTATAAGTGCTGTTAAACAACTAATCGTGATTAATCACATCCAAAATAAATGTTTTCATACTATATGTGTGTGTACTCAGTAAATGTATTATGTATATATAAATACTAGGGCTGTCAATCAATTAAAATATTTAATTACGATTAATCGCATGATTGTCGTGAGTTAACTCGTGATTAATCGCAACTTAATCGCACATTTGTATTTGCTCTAAATGTACCTTAAATTAATACTTTTCAAGTTTTTAATACTCTAATCAACATGGGCATGGACAAATATGGATGCTTTATGCAAATGTATGTTTATTATTATTGAAACCATAGTCAACATAGAGCATGAAGACTAGACATGTTTCAAAGGTCATAGATGTTTGAAGAACTTGTTCATGCCTATTAGACACATGAAAACAGAAATACCAGGTTCCATTACTTCTCTTTCTTTGCACTGAGCAATTTACTGACACAAACCTGTTTACATGTTTGCAGGACAGGGCAGCTCACTTCTTCTGAACATGCAAAATGTACATTTATTATTACATTTGTTTGCCTCTCTGTGCCCACATACTGTATTTTGATGCAGCTAAATTCTCAATAAAACTGTTTTAAGTTATATATTTGACTGTTTCTGTTGTCAGACAACGGAATGAATATGAAATAGTGATTGAAACGCGACCCATTAATACTAGGCTACATAGCCAGCTCTCCCTTCCAAGATGTTAATCTGCACAAACATCCTAATAATTGAGTCGTCGTCTGATGAAATCAAATACACATGACATAAAGACAATAGCTGTGCTGTGATTTCGGCTATACTTGCATGTAAAATTAGAGAAGCAGCATAATATCTGTGTTTAACTGAAAGCGCTGCTCCTCTCAGCCAGAGAGAGATATGTGCGCGCGCTGGGACAGCAAGACCTCGTGCTCGCGCAGCAGTACTGGCAAGTCTCAGAAACGAACTAAGGTTTGGGCAAACCCTAACGATTTGTCGCTAGATGCTTTTTTGAAATGAAAGAAAGTCGCTAAATGGGTCTGCAAAGTCGCTAAGTTGGCAACACTGTGCATCTCCATTTCTCCAACTACGGGCTAGGCCACGGGTCAAACAGAAAATGCGCGCTGCGTTAGTCGAGCGTTAATAAAATTTGTGCCGTTAAAATGAATTTGCGTTAACTTCGATATACGATAACGCGTTAACTTTGACATCCCTAATAAATACACACACATGCATGTATATATTTAAGAAAAAAATATGTTACGTTTATATATTAAATATATTTATATATGATATACTTTATATGAATATACATATATACATGTAAATAATTTTTAAATGTATGCTGTATGTGTGTGTCTTTATATATACATAATAAATATACACAGTACACACACATATTATGAAAACAAAAACTTTTATTTTGGATGCGATTAATCGTTTGACAACTAATTTATATATAATTTACTTGAATAATTCATATTTAATTATACATTTTATTATTGTAATTATATAAATAAATACGTTTTTTCTTCAGGTTACATTCTCATTTGTATTTCATAGTTTTGCAGTTGAAATAATTGTTGATTGAAGGTGGTTTTGATCTAAAGCAAAGATCTGAAGATCTGAAGGGTTAGAAAGAGCGATAGACTGAGACGAGACGAGGTTTTCTTGCACATGTTGCACCTGGCAGTGAATGTGAGTGTTTGGACTGAGAGACGAATCTGGAAGCGTTTAGGCCAGTTCTCCATTTGCAGTTCTCCTCAGATTGAGATGCCAACTTCAGTGGGTTTACTGCTACACTGTAAAAAACAATTCTTTAAAATTTACGGTAAAAAACGGCAGCTGTGGTTGCCAGAATTCTACCGTAAAAAATACGGTAGCAACATTTTAGGTTTTACAGTTTTAACTTAAATTTACAGTTAAATACCGTAATTTCATTAACTGATATAATGTTAATATACCAACATATTGAAGTACTGAAATCTGTTTTGTACCTTTGAAATACACCGATAACCACCAAAAGCAGGTGGTGATGTGAAAGTCACATGATGAACCAAAGCCCGGCACAAGCAGCTTTTAAATAATAACATGTATAGAAGGTGCACAGTGTCATTCACACAAACACTAAACACCATCATGGTGAGACTCTGTAACTGAAATATGCAATAAACATTAATTTAACAACATTAGATGTAACATACAACCCTAATAAACAAAAAACTAAGAAGAAACAGTTATTTCAAAGAAAAAACAAAATTTGAAATGCAACACAGGGAATTCTGGGAAAGTCAATTTACTGTTTTTCCCTGTAAACTTTACATTCTTTTTCACCTCCAAAAACGATAGTTCACCGTAAAATTGTCTGAAATGTCTATTACAGTTTTTCACTTTATATACTTACCGTTAACCATTTAACAGGTTTTTACTGTAGCATTTTCACAGTTTTTTACCGTTAAAATCAGGGTCATTTTTTACAGTGTAGTTCTGCTCACTTTGACTGCATCGGTAATAGTTTCTGATGGAGAGATGGATGAGAATCTGCTTAGATGTGTTGAAGGTGAAGAATTGGCTGTTCTAGGAGGTTTTTAAAGGAAAAGTTCACTCAAAAGATGAAAATGTGCTCACACTCAAGCCATCCAAGATTCATCAGATTTGGAGAAATGTAGCATTCGATCACTGTCTCACCAATGGAAGTGAATGGGTGCCGTCAGAATGATGAGTCCAAACATCTGATAAAAACATCACAATAATCCACACCACTCCAGTCCATCAGTTAACATCTGGAGAAGACAAAAGCTGAAACAAATCCATGATTAAGACGTTTTTAACTCAAATAAGAGTCCATAATTCATAATAACACATCCTCCAGTGAAAAAGTCCATCTCCTGTTGTCTCTCGCATCAAAATCCAACCACATATTTGTACTGTTTTGATCTGTGCAGATTGCTCTCCTGATTCAGACCAGACCAGCGTTATTATAAATTATGGATTCATATTTGAGTTCAAAATGCCTTAATGATGGATATGTTTCAGCTTTTGTCTTCTCCAGATGTTAACTGATGGACTGGAGTGGTGTGGATTATTGTGATATTTTTATCAGATGTTTGGACTCTCATTCTGACGGCACCCATTCACTGCAGAGCATCCACTGGCTTAATTTCTGTATGACTGATAAATATGCATCACATGAACTTTATTATTTTGTGTTTGTGTTAAAACCGTGTAATCCAAGTGGGTGGAAACTTGATAATTAAAGTGCATAAATCTGAATATTTTTGGAGTGTATTGACAATACAATACCCGTTCAGTCTTGCTTGCGTCATTCATCCATCTGGATCCCAGATGAGAAGGAAAAGCATCAGATGTGAGTGGATTTACAGTTCAAGTCAATTATTCATCAGCAGCTGTGTGGAATAATTGAGTTACAACATCAGATTCAATTATGCATCATTAATCAAAGACTATGAAGAGTATGTTTAGCTGTTTGTTTAGTGATCAGTTCATTATTGGAATATTGGAATATAATCTTGGCAAGCTTTATAAATAACCTGATTTGGTGTCTCCAGACTGACTCCACATGTCGACTGGATGGATTGTGTTACATGTAATTGCTGCAGAATGGACAGAAAGGATGGTTTCACATGGGGCTTGTTTCGTCTTATCTTTGGACCAGAAACTATTCCGGTCTGGACTTTAAATGTGTGATGAGCTCGAGGTGCACAGATTCACTGCAGGCCAAATATGGGTGAACAAACACAGCACTGAAACACATATGAAAGAGGAAACAGTGCTGATAGAGAAAAGAGTTCATGACACACTAAAGCTACGCTCTCAGACTGATATATGAGCCGTTTGATCTGAGCTTTTAAAAAGAGGATTGATGATTTAAATATAAAATAAATCAACATTTAAATTAAGTAAATTAAATTGTGTTTATATATATATATATATATATATATATATATATATAATATTTTAATATGTAATTTAATAATTTAAGATTAAATGCAATACTTAAATGCATATACATAATATATTTGAAACAGATATATTTTTAAATTAAAATATATAGATCAAATATGTTATTAAATAAAATCATTTCAAAATCTGTCCATTGATGATTTAAATATGAAATACATCACAATTTAAATTAGTAAATCAATTGTTGTTATATTACATCGCACATAGCCTGTATCATTTCATATCAAATCGCAAAAGAAACTACGAGCATGCAATGTCATGATCAGTTAAGTCATGAAGTTACCAAAAAGACGATTAAAGCTGCCATATGCTGTAATATGTTATATGTGAGTTACATTAAGAACAAGTCTCTGAAATGGTTTTCCAAACTGTCCTGGAGCAGCCCAGCACTGTCTCCCTCATCTACCACACCTGATTCAACTCATCAGATCATTAGCAGAGACTGAAATGGGTCAGAAAAGGTAGAGTTGAGAGAAAATACGATGCATGTCAGATCCGCGTCATGTTCGGTAGCTGCAGCTCTTAAAAAATAGCAGCTAAAAACAACCTAATAACCAGCTGCTGTGATGTCTGTTCATCAAGAATAAAAGAAAAAGAGGAAATCAATTACTTTTATAGTTTTAAGGATTCATCTGTCTTTAGTTTATAGTTTAGTGTTAATAACTTTATTCAGTTTCTGTATATTTCTGCTAAGGGGCTAAATGTAACATTTATTATAATGGGTTTATGTGAAGATTGTTCACTTAAATTAGAAGTTATTTTTAAGGTCTAATAAATGTTAAAATTGATAGCTCTTAATTATAATGTAAAGTTGAATGGCTATAGTCACTGGTTAAATGTTTTACGGAAATCAGTATTAATTGTAATCAGTGATACTGGCCTTCAGTCATAAAAATAAAGATGCCATTAAACATATATTTAAAATATACTGTCTTCATGTTGTTTGTACATTAATTTGAATATTGAATGTGAAATTACTCCAATATAAAAGTATATTTAAAAACTTTAATGTTAGGTGGGATTAATCGCGATTAATTTCAGAAAAATGTGTGATTGATTAGTTCATTTTTTAATTGATTGGCAGCACTAATTTATGACAATATATGTCATATATACATATAAAATATAAATTAAATTTATTTAATTCAAATTATATATCTATATATCGATATTTTTAAGAATTAAATTATTTTACCAAGTTGATTTTGATGTAAAATGAATGAAATGGTTTTCCTCAAAAAATGGTTTGTGACTGATTGGTTTGGAAATGGCTTTGTATGATCTCCATACTGACAGCTGGTGGTCTCTTACTGAGGAAACGGTAAAGACAGACATGCTAACAGTGTTTGCAGTTCACCCAGAGCTGAAGCGTGTCTCCTCGTCTGTTTATGCCTTCGCTGATTTATTGAGCTATCAGAGGCGCAGATGTGAGCAGCTGTTCCTGCAAAACACCTTCACAGAGACGCTCCGTGTGCTCATGTAGATGCTCTGTGGTTTAATGAGCGGTGTGTCGTCTGAGGATCTGCAGATTTACTCAGATCTTTCAAGAGTCTGGTCCTCTCATGTGGTTTTCATAAGCAGACACTTGATCTTCATGTGCAATGGGAATGGCATTCGGCGAGGAGAAGCGCTCTTAAACACGCTGCTTTAGATCCGTCCATGATCACAATGATCTTCTTATTTGATAAACTTTATTTACTGTCAATGGACCAGTGTGCCAATTTTATCCACACTGTATTGATTCTGTTCTATGAAATCATTTCAAGGCACGTGTCTTGAGATGTTTAGTGAACTTACCATGAGATCATGAGATATGAATCAGCTCAACCACTCCTAGAAACACACACACACACACACACACACACACACACACGTTTGATGAAGTGACTCACAGCATTTGAACTCCATGAACTGCAGGCACATTTATTTTACATGTCAAGGGCTTTGTTTATGAATCTGATCTGTTTGTTTTTTTCTGTGAGCGATGAAATCAGATCCATACGCTGAGACTGTGTCGACGTGATCTGCGTTCTCTTACATGAGTGGATTTAATAATGTCGTGATGCAGAGAGACTTTCATCTGCTGTAACGTTACTGTTTCTGCTGATTTGATTTCTGCTCAAAGAGCATCAAATATATTTTATTTATTTAAAAATGTATATACTGTATATATACAGTGGGTACGGAAAGTATTCAGACCCCCTTAAATTTTTCACTCTTTGTTATATTGCAGCCATTTGCTAAAATAATTTAAGTTCATTTTTTTCCTCATTAATGTACACACAGCACCCCATATTGACAGAAAAACACAGAATTGTTGACATTTTTTGATATTTATTAAAAAAGAAAAACTGAAATATCACATGGTCCTAAGTATTCAGACCCTTTGCTCAGTATTTAGTAGAAGGACCCTTTTGATCTAATACAGCCATAGAGTCTTTTCGGGAAAGATGCAACAAGTTTTTCACACCTGGATTTGGGGATCCTCTGCCATTCCTCCTTGCAGATCCTCTCCAGTTCTGTCAGGTTGGATGGTAAACGTTGGTGGACAGCCATTTTTAGGTCTCTCCAGAGATGCTCAATTGGGTTTAAGTCAGGGCTCTGGCTGGGCCGTTCAAGAACAGTCACAGAGTTGTTGTGAAGCCACTCCTTCGTTATTTTAGCTGTGTGCTTAGGGTCATTGTCTTGTTGGAAGATAAACCTTCGGCCCAGTCTGAGGTCCTGAGCACTCTGGAGAAGGTTTTCGTCCAGGATATCCCTGTACTTGGCCGCATCCATCTTTCCCTCGATTGCAACCAGTCGTCCTGTCCCTGCAGCTGAAAAACACCCCCACAGCATGATGCTGCCACCACCAAGGGATGACGTTTGGGACGACCAGAACCCTTCCTAGAGCTGGCCGTCCGGCCAAACTGAGCTATCGGGGGAGAAGAGCCTTGGTGAGAGAGGTAAAGAAGAACCCAAAGATCACTGTGGCTGAGCTCCAGAGATGCAGTCGGGAGATGGGAGAAAGTTGTAGAAAGTCAACCATCACTGCAGCCCTCCACCAGTCGGGGCTTTATGGCAGAGTGGCCCGACGGAAGCCTCTCCTCAGTGCAAGACACATGAAAGCCCGCATGGAGTTTGCTAAAAAACACCTGAAGATTCTCTGGTCTGATGAGACCAAGATAGAACTTTTTGGCCTTAATTCTAAGCGGTATGTGTGGAGAAAACCAGGCACTGCTCATCACCTGTCCAATACAGTCCCAACAGTGAAGCATGGTGGTGGTAGCATCATGCTGTGGGGGTGTTTTTCAGCTGCAGGGACAGGACGACTGGTTGCAATCGAGGGAAAGATGGATGCGGCCAAGTACAGGGATATCCTGGACGAAAACCTTCTCCAGAGTGCTCAGGACCTCAGACTGGGCCGAAGGTTTATCTTCCAACAAGACAATGACCCTAAGCACACAGCTAAAATAACGAAGGAGTGGCTTCACAACAACTCCGTGACTGTTCTTGAATGGCCCAGCCAGAGCCCTGACTTAAACCCAATTGAGCATCTCTGGAGAGACCTAAAAATGGCTGTCCACCAACGTTTACCATCCAACCTGACAGAACTGGAGAGGATCTGCAAGGAGGAATGGCAGAGGATCCCCAAATCCAGGTGTGAAAAACTTGTTGCATCTTTCCCGAAAAGACGCATGGCTGTATTAGATCAAAAGGGTGCTTCTACTAAATACTGAGCAAAGGGTCTGAATACTTAGGACCATGTGATATTTCAGTTTTTCTTTTTTAATAAATCTGCAAAAATGTCAACAATTCTGTGTTTTTCTGTCAATATGGTGTGCTGTGTGTACATTAATGAGGGAAAAAAATGAACTTAAATGATTTTAGCAAATGGCTGCAATACAACAAAGAGTGAAAAATTTAAGGGGTTCTGAATACTTTCCGTACCCACTGTATATAAAAATGTATATATATATATATATATATATATATATATGTATATATATATATATATATATGTATATATATATATATATATATGTATATATATATATATATATATATGTATATATATATATATATATGTATATATATATATATATATAATATTTTAAATATTATTTAAAAATGTGTAATAAAAAATATTAATGTAAATATTTTTAAGTATCAATTAAATAAAAAATAAATTAAATTATGTATATATAATACAAAGTGTTATGCATAACTATGAAATTATAAATTATAAAAAATAACTGAATAACTGAAAAATAAAAAATATTTTAATACATTTTTAGATACTTTTAATTAATTGAATGTATAATATAAAATAATTCATATTTGAAATATTAAACGTATATATAATGTATTTTGTGTGTGTGTATGTATGTGTGTATATATATATATATATATATATATATATATATATATATATATATATATATATTTTTATATTTATATATGAAGAGTTCATTTGCAAAACTCATGGAAATTTGAAAAAGCAGCGCGTTGATGAGGGAAAAGCTCCATGTATTGTGTGTAATCACATCCATAATCTATGATCACAACAACGTTTGTCAGGCATCTACATTCTCATCTGAGGAGATTACAAAGATTAAACCAGTGTTTTTTCAACTCTAAAACATGAAATGTGGAGTTATCTGCCTTTGCTATAAAACAAAGTTTTAATATGTAAAAAAAAAAAATCATACTTTCAATTAACTTAAATTTTGTAACTTACCTGTATTTAAGTTATTATTACTTAATCAAAACAACCCAACTGTAGTTTGATTGATATTACTTAGAATGCACAATAAAAAAATATATATATTTCTGAATTTTTTTTGATGAGTTATCGGTTTTTGCAAATTAACTTTTCATTTATATATATATGTGTGTGTGTCTGTGTGTATGTAATTATATATTTTTTACATTTATTCATTGAATAGGTCTTTTGAGACGTTCTTTTCAGAATAGTTAATAAAAGGTAACTGTTAAGGCAGTCGTTAACGGTATGTTTTCAAGTTTCTTTAAGTAAAAGTTGGAATGCATTTCCAAAACAAAACTACACACACATGTACAGTATCTGGTTGTGGACTTCATGCATTGTTTTGTGTTTAAGCAATAATCAATCTAACATAGTTCAGTCAGAAAAGCTCATTGTTTCC